>NC_089776.1:29537667-29587515 GCF_040412425.1 Macrobrachium rosenbergii | reverse complement strand
GTACCCAAAACTAAATCGAGACAATCCCGAGAATACTGGGTTAACAACTTACGTACGATTTCGAGGAACCTTTCTGTTTGATATGACTCGAGGCGAGACTAGAAAGGGTCCCTCTAATCACGTTGTTGCTATCCACGAATCTCAGATTGCCTGATCTGGCTGAGTAAAATTTACTACCCTCGCGTTTCAGAATTTCAAAATCATGTTGAGCCCCCGCCTCTTTCAAGACCAGGGCGATGTCATATGACAAATTGTGTACGAACACTGTTAAAGTCGGCTCCTTAAATTGAATCTTCAAATTACACTGTTGACACAGTGCACACAGAAAGTTATCCCGTGCCACAGAATGAGCGTGATGTCGCATTTCGTGACTCCAGCCTTGAATTCGACGTTGCAGCCTTCGCAATGAGTGCTCGCTTCAAACTTACGGGTGGATTCAGGAGTCATATGTAAAGGATACGCACGCATTCGTTCGCGCAATAACGCCCAGTCCCGGTTCATGTTCTGCAAACAATCATCAACGCATTTCTCTCCGTGACTTAGTCTATGGGTACAATATTCCCCCGTTCTACCGTCAACGATCACGTAGCAGTAAGCGAAAGCTTTCTGCCGAGATACTATTCTCGGATCGTCCTCTCCGGTCTTCGGTTGAATATTATACGCTTCAAAATCCAGGAAAGCCATGTGTGAGATTGGCTGCAGAGCTTTAACTTTAGTAAACTGTTTAAATTGACCGGGTTCTGGGTATTCGACAGTGGTTCGAGCGGTACAGGCCTGAGTGTGTGCCTCGCGGATGGTGGGACTATTAAACAAAGTCAAACAATTGTAACACATACCACCCGCGTGCTCAGTCCCCCGCCCCTGCTTGAATCCGTGTCGGAACTTCTTCACGAATGCCAACATATCCTTAATCAACGCAACGTGGTCGTCAGTGATTAATAACAACGTGACCAAATGACGGCTTTGGGGGTTACCACCTTTCCTCGCCAGATGTACCGTCCAATGTTTTTTCCGCTGTTTCCCCATGCCTAATTCACATAATTTATACAGATATATGTTGAGGTTATTCCCCTTTTCTAATGTTTTGAAAGAGTCATGGGTCAACGGCATATCTGCAGGCGAGTGTTTGATATTAAATTGCCCTCCCCATCCTCCTCATTAAGACACGAGGGAGGTTGTTAATACGTGTGGGAGGGTTATCCCGGAGTACAACGTAAGCTTCTAATGCTGTAATAACACAGTTGTACCCGGACTGAATATTGATAACCTGATCACTACCACGGACTCCCTTGGGATACGCCTTGAAGTTATTAATATTCACTAACTCACGCCGCGTGATATGAAGTTCAACCCTGTCCAGCGAGGTCATACACCAACCCGAACCCTCAGTACGGTTGAGTCTTTCTTCCAAGTTATTAGCTATAAACTCAATAGCCTCCTCCAGGAGTCATAGATCGAGTCAATCGTAGTGAGGATAGGCGGGGTACATAAATAAAAAGCATTTTTTCATTCATGTCGCCTAGCATCCTCACACTGGTGATAATAACACACAAGTAGAGCATAGCCGAGCGAATACCTCTTTCAAGGAAGTTACTGAGCACATCTTCGCGTAATCGGGCTATGCTACTACTTAGCTTCATTGCCACGTCAATGTGTGACCCTACCGCAGCCGCATAATGAATGGTACTCACTACCTTGTTACCCTCCGTTCTTTCCTCGCGAGTGCAGATCCCCTCCACCAATGCGTGACGCTTCATTATTATTACTCCCCATCAAATCTTCATCTAATGGGAAGTCTTCAGCGAAGGGATCTGTAAAGATCGTGTTAATTAGCACCGGAGTGAACGTGTATTATAATAATAATAATAATAATAATAATAATAATAATAATAATAATAATAATAATAACTGCAAAAACAACAATGATAATATAATAATAATAATAATATTTTACCTGGATCGGAGTGTGGTGAGGATGATTCATCATGGCGGCTAGAGGCTTGGACATCTTCTTTAATGACGTGGCAATCTGTGAGATAACAAATTCATGAATACTGCATGACATATCATGAACGTGGAGGTTTTTATGTATAACATGAACGTGGAGGTTTTTATGTACACATATTATTTATAAACCCGATGCCCATTGTTAGTCATACAGTCTACATTCAACATGTGTAGCGATCACATCATATACGTGAATAGCAAAGCATGTATAAGTACATTTCCAGAAAAACCGGGCGTGTAAATTTACCAATAGGTTAGCTGCCCCAATATCATTACCGAAAGAAGTGGAATATGAAGTGGGCCTAGTGGGAGTCATTCTCCCGAAATTATATTACGCTATTAAACCAGAAGACATTGATTTTACTATTCAATTTAACGTGATCTATAACGAGTCAGTTGGGAAACGCGTTTATACTTATATTTATAAGTCCATTTCGGGTTTGTTGGGTGGTGATATGAATGGCATGACTAGAGCGTTTAATACGGAAATTATTGAACAATTATCTGGATTTTACGGTGAGCATATTCGCGGAGCTATCCGCAGGGACGGTTTATTCTCATGGAATGATGACACGAAGGTAATGAGCATTCCACATGTCGATGCAGGAGTGGCCAAAGTTGACATGATTGATTCAATTACGATTAAACTCGGCGCTAAAGCAGCTAATATGTTTGGTTTCAATGAAAAAGTCAGGTATTTAATATACAGTTCGGGTGCGTTGAGACCTCACCTGTATTCGGGTATCATTCAACCTACCATCTTGGGTGATAAAATGGTTAATCTCTTAGACTGTTTCACGTTAGGATGTGCATAATGCCATTTATAAACCTTTAAATACCATTGATGTATTGGATTACATTACCATCGATGTCTCGGATCAGAACGGTGAAGAAATAATGTTTACTGAAAATGGGGTTGTATCATGCAGTCTGCATATAAGACCTAGATAAAACGCTATCGAACTTTTCTTATAAATACCATTCGTGACATATACCCATCGTAGTATTTAACCGACATGGCTGGTGAACACACCATATATTTGAGCAGTCTCGGCTGTTTAGACACGTATACCAAAAATACACCTTCGAAATTTGCCAATAGATTACCTACACCTATATTATTACCTAATGGGGTTGAATATGAAGTAGGTTTAGCTTCGATCATGTTCCAGGGGAGTTATTACGCTATATTATCCAAAGATGATTTATTCACTCTCGAATTTATTACAGAGCGTCATAAACGTGATAGGCATACATATTTGTACAGACCGAGAATAGCGATGTTAGCGGGGATATGAAAAGACTCGTGAGAGCTCTTAATAAGGACGTGCATGATTATTTGAAAGTTTATTACGGTGATAATTTCATAAATTATTTTAATAGTAACGGTATATTTCATTGGGATGAAGATTTAAGGAGAATTACTATGCCACGTATCAAGAGAGAGAAACTGAGACCGGGGGACGTTAAAAGTATATACGTAAAATTTAGTGGAAAAGCCGCGAAATTATTAGGTTTTCATATTAATACTGGTTATGAAATATATGGTGGGCGTGAATTGAATGAACACGTTTCCCTTGATTCTCTACCTGATAATTGTGGGGTAGATTATATATATGTGTATACGGATATAGTTCAACCGACGATTTTGGTGGGAGACTAGTCAATATATTGGACTGTTTTACTTTAGCAAGTGGTAGAGGAAAAGGAATACATAATACAGTCTACAAATTGTTGAACACGAACATCTTGGATCAGATTTCTATTCTTATCACGGATCAAAATGGACACCTTTTACATTTCGCTAAAGACTCAAGCGTTACTTGCCTGCTCCGTATAAAACCTAGAGGAAAATTAGATGAATAGGTACGTATATAATTCGATGTTCACCCTTGGCATTCCTTATTCGTGATCGTAACACCCTCGAGTCAACTAGAACGTGTGAATCAAGCTCCACTTAAATTGTTTGGGAATAGTATAAACAGTAAAATGAGAGTGTTATTCGCGCCTCCTTCAGAGGCGGAATTTAAAAACTATTTTTATCAGACCCTTTATTAAGGAGAGGGGCGGGGTTTGAGGATATTTCCGTTTTCTATCCCGGTCGCAGGAGGGGAAGTGGTATTTTTCTACTATAAGTGGTATTGCACGTAAAGTACTTCCTTTTCTATTTAATGCCGCGAAACCTTCAGTTAATGAATTCGGTAGATCTGTGTTATCTGATATGGTAAACAACGGTTTACCTTTAAAAGAATCCTTAAAACGAAATGGTATAAGAGCCCTCAAAACTACTGGACAACGAATTTTAAGCGGTACTGGAAGGAGAAGAAGAAGAACGAGACGGAGGAAAACGGTGAAACGTTTAGTTAGACGGTCGAGTGTGGGAGGAAAGAAAAACGTAGGAAGAGGAAGGATACACGCGTTAAATCTAGAAGTACATATAATAAGGACGTGTACGATCTTTTGTAACTCATTCATCAATTGACATTCGGCGGGTACGCACTCGTTCTACCCTTCATCTCAAATTATATAAACACAAAATATGGCTAGCGTAGTTCCTAACATACCCGGAACTGGTAATCAAGTTCCTGTTTCATCGTATATTGCGGGTATATCTGAATTGTTCCCGAATGTTAATAGACGGAGAATTATTGAAACTTCAATTAATTCAAAGGAAAGACTGGATTTACACCTTGCAATATTTCCGTAAATCAAATTCTAACTGATAAATATATAGAATTTCGCATTAATGGGGTGGCAGGTTCTTTCTTAGATTTGTCAAGTATAGCTTTAGAATTATATATCACAATAGATAGGGCCGGCGCGCAATTAGCAGATGATGATCACGTGTCTGTCGTTAATGGTCTAAGTAATACATTATTTAAATCCGCTTCTGTTTTCTTGAATGAAAAGTTGGTGGAATCCTGTCCTGTATTTAACTATCAATCATATATCAAAATGCTGAAAATGATAAAGCCCTCGGCATTACCTACCACCGGTCGGGCGGGATTTTTATATGATGACTATCATGTAACACACACGGTAACTCGACAATTTACTGCCAATACCTTCGGTCAAACCAGCAGGTGGGAGACGAAAGTTATGGGCGACATTAAACGCGGGGCGTGCATACATATTTTCCACTTCTTTTGGATATAGCGACTATAGACATGTATTTACTGGATTCGATTGACTTGAGGCTTAGGCTCGAATTAGCAAATAATAACTGGGTTATGGGTGCCCACACAGACGGACATTTAAATGTGATAAATATAGAAAAGGTTAAATTATGGATCGATAGAGTTACCCCACATTATAACGCAATGTCGGCTTTAAATGAGGCGATAGCAGTTAATCCTATACAATATATATTTGATAAGACTTTATACAAGACATACGTTATTGGGCAAAATGAAAATTCGATTTTAATTGATCAACCTTTTAACAGTTGTATACCTGAAAAAATCACATTGGCCATGATTGATATGGAAACATTTTCAGGTGATTACGCAGCCAATAGCCTATATTTTCAATCTTTCGATTTAAATAATATACATATTACCGTTAATGGGAATACTGTATATAATATTCAATGCAGTTTCCTAATACCATCATGCAATTATATCACGAGACGCAGAAAAGTATAGGGGTGGCGGTGATAATCTGATCACTTATGATAGTTTTAAAAATGGTAGAGCTATTTACTGCTTTAATTTTGTGGTGGAAGATGTTGAAGATTCCATGCCAGTGGAAATTTCGGCAAACCTGCGAATATCGATCAGGCTGGGTACGGCTACACCTAACCCTTGCATTATTTTACTTTTCGGGGATACCAAGGGTATTTTAACGGTGGATGCGGATAGAGTTATTCAGTGTGATGTTAGGGGTTAAATAGAATGGATACAAAAGAAATTGAAATAAGTTTAAAAGGTTCACTCGGTGACCGGGTTAAATATTTAGGTGTGTTCGCTTCGGATGAAGTAGGATTATTGACATTGCCAGAAAATAGAATCAAACCTTTAGTTTTTATATCTAATACATTATCTTCGTCTACTGATATTAATATTGTCGGTCATTGGGTATGTTTTTACGTGGAAAAATCACCTAGAAATATAATCTTCTTTTTGATAGTTACGGTATAAATCCTAAAGTTTATTCGAATGACTTCTCTAAATTTATATATGCACATCCCAAATATAGCCTCTATCGACTAATAAAACAAATACAACCCGATAAATCGTACAAATGCGGTCTTTACGTTAGTTTTTTTGTTCATTGCGTGAGTCACCGAGGTGTGAAAACAGTATTATCCTTAATACAAAATGTATTCTCATTCACTCGTTTGAGAGGCAATGATAAATGGATAACGGGATATTATTTTAAATATTTGAAAAAGTTTAAATGTTCACATTGGAGGTCGGGGGTCAAACGTGCTATTACATACAAGGAATGTCTCCGCATCTTAAACAACTAAGGTAAATGCATATTTTTCTTTGATTTTTATATTACCCCATTCACATTCTGTTAAGGATATATTCTATATATGTATCATACACCGTGAATCACATAACTATTTTTTACTTATTTCAGGATGAGCTGTGAGAATCATTCACCCGTGAACGTCGGTGATAAAATGCTAAGACGTCTTAGTCGTTTCCTCTTAAACGCTTTTCGGAATATTCGCCTTATCATAAGGATACACGTGGACGTTATATTGGGATGTGTGCTGAGACAGTCTGACGGTGATTAGTGTATTGAATTTGTACACTGTCTTTTATGTGGTCAATAAATCCTTATGAATAATCATATACGTGTTTTTTTACTATGCCCACAATCCATTTGAAATCAAAAACAGGAAAACGGAGAAAAAAGAGTGTGTGTTTCTATGGAATCAAGAACTATTATTAAATAAATATATAACACATCGGTTTTACATACCTTCACCGGGTTGCTCGTTTCCTTCAGTAGTGGGTGGTGGCGGAGTTGGTGGTGGGTTGCACTGCTGTGGGCTGTCAGCGGGGGTTGTTGCATCTCCTGCTACTTCTTCTTCTGCTCCTGCTTCATGGTCATGACCTGTTTTCACCTTCCTAATAAATGTGTTGGGGGCTCCAGCACCATAGTAGTAATGGTGTCTGACCTGAGTGGCTACTTCGTCAGCTGACAGTTCGCTACTGGAGTTATTTCCCATATCTGAAAGAGAGAAATAATGACTGTTTTATATATTCTGTTTCTTTCAACGGGTACATTATTTCATATGAATATCTATTCCGTATACAGATGAATCTTATTGCTGTTTTTAATATTTACTATATGTTCGAGTAAATGGAAAGTGTTTTATATGCTACTCACTGAATAGTGACGGGGAATGACGTTCCGGTCAAGAGAAATACTTGATGCACTTACTCTTATAAACTTTGGGCATGGAATAACGTCAATTTCCCTTGTCGGCTGTATTTATGGTGTTCAGTCAGAAAGTAATAATCAGGTGTGACATACGGTGTTTCGTTGAAGTATTGTATTCCAAAGATGTAGATCACACCGATCTGTGTGGATGACCTTTGGCGTGAGGGAATGATAAGACTTGTTTATTCGTGTGTGTGTGAATCATGGCTGGGAGGAGAGAGACTTGATGCTTCGTCACAACTGGTTTGTAATCGGTGATTGTGATAAAGGCAGGGAGCTCGGGTAGCTCATTATCTCTTGAAGGATTGTCACATCAAGACGTGGACTCTCGCCATGGCTTCATCAACCTCCTCGTGCAAGTTAGTTTTCGGGAACTTGTCCGAAAATATGTTCAGGAAGCGGAACACGTGTTTAGTAGTGGCCACTAATTGTGTCACATGCAGGAATTACGGTGTGGTGGCAGACGTCATTCGTGCTTATCCGTATGCCGAGTTGGCAGGTTTTCGATATTCTCGCACTGGTGCATCATATGCATGTCCTCGTGATAGGGGTATTGAAGGTTCCGCCATTGTGAAAAGACCTGAAAATATCACATCTTGGGAATGCAACGATGAAGTTGATCTCCTACCATAGCTACCTTATTAACACAATACGGTATCGGCGCCCCCATTGAAGAGAACGAATACGCACAAAAGAGCGTGGCTTATTCCAAAGATGAAGATCATGCCGATCGTTTGGCCAGAGATAGTAAGCAGATGAGATTCAACCACTTTTTTCTTCGGTCAAGAAATTGAAGGAAGAATTATCTAAATCATCGTATGACTATGTCAAGTATGTTATCTTTCCGCTGGCATCGGTCAAAGCGGGCGTGTTAATACGACTTGGTTGAATCAATATTTACCTGTGTTAGCTACATTCAGTGATGAAATGAGCAAAATTGGTAAAATATGTTGCGTGGCTATAATGAAAAAGAATTTATCCCTGTTGGAGGAAAGGTGCGTGGAAGATTTATATATGAAAAACTTGTTAGCTAAATTTAAAAGCTTTGAGGTGTTAGATGAAACGTCGTCTTTGATAAACGGTCGGGAAAGTGCTGGAGTAGATGTATGTGGCATATACTGAGGCTGTGATGTGAAGGAACAAGTTAGAAAATATTTAGTAGCCGTGTGTTTCGTTGAAGTATTGTTTTTGGAAAAGCGAATGCGTATATTATCGCGTTCGTGTTTGTATATACAGTTTTTTTCTAATGTATGTATTTGTATGGAATATTAATTCATTCCCTGTATTTAGCATTGGTTACAAATATAAAATAACAATTCCGTCTGTCATTTGATTTTTCATTTAACCTCTTTCAAACTCGGTATTAATAAATAAACAAAACTGAAATTCCGTCTGTCATTTGATTTTTCATTTAACCTCTTTCAAACTCGGTATTAATAAATAAACAAATTGAAGTGTTTGCCTTTAAACTTGTGTAGTGTATGGAGATTATGACTCAAATTCTATGATAGATAAAATTTCACGTGAGGGTGAAGTCAGCTTGGCAAATATGGCGATAAGGTCAGGTTTCATCCGTGTGTCGGTTATTGGGGGAGATATCAAATTGATAAATATATGTCTCACATGAGGTTGAAGTCAGTCGCCAAATATCCTTTTATCATGATACTCCGAATATCTAAGCAAAATGTAACGGCTGAGAGAGAGAGAGAGAGAGAGAGAGAGAGAGGCTACATTCGCGATGTGCATATATTAATTTAGAGATTTTATATGAGGAGGAGGTAAACGTCCCGGTTACGTTGAAAACAATTAAAGGGGACATGAGTCGCAAAAAGCAGTGAACTGAGTCTATTTGGGGTTGGGGTGGGGTGGTTTTATTCCCGTAGAGTTACGTGACGTCACGGGGGCATAAGCGTGGAGTCGATTTGGGGTCGGGGTTCAAATGAAGGGTTTCCCGTGAGAGTTACGTGACGCCACGGGGTTAGGAATGGAGTCAATTTGGGGTCAGGGGTTGGAAGGATGGTTTTATTCCCGTAGAGTTACGTGGCGTCATGGGGGGGTAGGAAAGGTGGAGTCAATTTGGGGTAGGGGTTGGAAGGATGGTTTTATTCCGTAGAGTTACGTGACGTCACAGGAGGTAGAAAAGTGGTGGAGTCAATTTGAGGTCAGGGGTTGAATTGGTGGTTTTATTCCGTAGAGTTACATGACGTCACGGGGGTGCGGCAAAGTGGAGCCAGGTTGGGGTCGGGGATTGAAATGTTGGTTTTATTCCCGTAGAGTTACAGGCCACGCCCCAAAAAGTGGAGTCAATTTGAGGTCAGGGGTTGAATTGGTGGTTTTATTCCGTGAGAGTTACATGACGTCACGGGGTGCGGCAAAGTGGAGCCAGGTTGGGGTCGGGGTTGAAATGTTGGTTTTATTCCCGTAGAGTTACAGGTGGCCACGCCCCAAAAAAGTGGAGTCAATTTGAGGTCAGGGTTTGAATTGGTGGTTTTATTCCCGTGAGTTACGGACGTCACGGGGGTGCGGCAAAGTGGAGCCAGGTTGGGGTCGGGGGGTTGAAATGATGGTTTTATTCCCGTAGAGTTACAGGTGGCCACGCCCCCAAAAAGTGGAGTCAATTTGAGGTCGGGGTTGAATTGGTGGTTTTATTCCCGTAGAGTTACGTTACGTCACGGGGGGTGTGGCAAAGTGGAGCCAGGTTGGGGTCGGGGGGTTGAAATGTTGGTTTTATTCCCGTAGAGTTACAGGTGGCCACGCCCCGAAAAAGTGGAGTCAATTTGAGGTCAGGGTTGAATTGGTGGTTTTATTCCCGTAGAGTTGCGTGACGTCACGGGGGTGCAGAAAAGTGGTTTCATTCCCGTAGAGTTACAGGTGTCCACGCACCCACTCCCTTTTTCGACCTCATGTACGTACATGAGCTTATAAGACAAGTGGAGTCAGGGGTGGCAACACCCCCTTTTGCACCTCATGTACATATATTAGTTCATGTACGTACATGAGCTTATAAGACATGCGGAGTCCATTTGGGGTCACGGGTGGCCACGCCCCCCCTAATATGAGCTCATGTGTTGAGCTTATAATACAACTGGAGTCGATTTGGGGTCAGGGGTGGCCACGCCCACCAGAATAGTGGAGTCTATTTGGGGTCTGGGGAGGCCACACCCCCTTTTTAGGCCTCATGTACGTATATGAGCTTATCAGGAGGGGGGAGGGGCTAGCCACGCCCCCTTTTGGGGGTTGGGGGCGTTGCCCCGCCCCTTTTTAGGCCTCACGTACGTACATGAGCTTATCAGGGGGGAAGGGGGTGGCCACGCTCTTCCGGGCGGGGTTAGAAAAGTGGAGTCTATATGGGGTTTTTTCCTCTACTAATTCCTTGACAAATTCTCTCCGCCCAAATGAAAGACAGAGTATACTCTGTGAAAACGGAGCCTTTATAACAATCAACAGCATTTACCAAAACATTACCACTACGCTCTCCAGCAACATTCCCTCCCGAAACTCGAGACATACCAACCGTTTCATCTCTCTCTCTCTCTCTCTGCCACAACCACTATTTCCAGTTCGCCATATCCAGTTAACCACGTTCCAGTAACATAATTTTTCACCCTTATTCTTTCCCAGTCATGGACCCTTTATTACAGCTTTTTATCTATTTTTTTACAGGAACACTCACTTTTATCCAAGTAATTCTTGAAATAACACAATTGTAAGCTTTCACTTGTCTCCTTAGTAATCCCTATATTACTAGAGTTTAAGCGTGGCTTTATCATTTATTTTGACTCCAGTGCCGCATCATAAAGGGTTCTCGTCCCGAGCAAGTCAACTACTACAGAGTACTTCTCATCTTTGCTGCATCCACGCGCATTCAGGATATCAAGACCACGTTACTTTGCTTCTGTGTGTGTGTGTGTGTGTGTGTGTGTGTGTGTGTGTGTTTTTGTGCGATGACTTTACGAGGACACAACAACGACATTCCTCACATTTGATGGTACTCCGTCAGCCATACAGTCCAGAATCTTCCACTAGAGACTTCATTGCTAAATCGTATATATTTATGATCTCTAGACTGTGCAGAGTTGTCTCTTTCTTAATTGTGTAAGGTTGAGTTTAACGGTTTTCTGTTCTCGGTAACATCATCTAGAAAGTTATGGCTTTAAATAAGATCCATAAGCGATAAGAATGAAAGCATTTTCTTATAAAAATTCCAAAACTTCTAGTTATCCAGGCAATAATAATAATAATAATAATAATAATAATAATAATAATAATAATAATTTGAGTCGTTTTGCGTATAAAAACCATTGAGAGGTTTTACTTCTAAGGTAATATGCAAACAGCCCAGCAGTTTATGACTAAAGCTAACTCTGTGGAGAGATTTATTAAGATTTCCATTCCAGAGAAGAAAGATGCATTTACGATAGAATCTCACACGTCTCTTCTTGAATGAAATCTCCATTTTTGTCGCCTCTGCTCTAAAAGATGCGAGAATTATACATCAAATAAAGCTGGCACAGAGTTACGGCGAATAACGTGATCTTCAAGAAAGAAAGAGGCTTTCCTTTTGTGCTTGCAGAATTTAAATTATATTGTTTTTCAGAAAACGTGTTTGAATCATTACGATCCAGATTAATGTTAGAGAGAGAGAGAGAGAGAGAGAGAGAGAGAGAGAGAGAGAGAGAGAGAGAGAGAGAGAGAGAGAGAGATGAGCTTATCTTAACGAGAAGACATTTCCTCACGATAAAAGTGTGGTAGCAGATTTGCAAGATTAAGGCTGAACCTGTTTTGGTGCCAAAAAAGGAAAATATTGCATTTTCTTACACATAGGGCCCTGATGATTATAAATAATAAAAATGATTTCTCATGTCGCAATGAGTGCAAATAGTCATGTTTTGTAGTATACCATAAACAAATTGTATGCATACCACACCTTCAAAGTAATGTGTCATCAATGATGATGAATTACTTCACGTGCTGTGTCATATTAAACGGGTTGTGCATATATTATCTGATATTTTTTTTAGGTCTCTGTTGATACCTGCTTTCTGAAAGATGATGACATTTTAAAGGTAGGATATATATGAATATAACTGCTAGTCTAGTTAGAGTCTGTCATGAGAAACTAAAAATAGGTTTTTGCAATAGGTATAGATGTTACCTAAATGCTTTTCGTCCTACAGTAATGTGAACACCAGATAATTCGCCATTTGTCCTTGTGACAGCAGAAATGGTCTCTATACCAAAATAAGTCGCCAGTCAAAGGAGCCTGAGTTGATTCATAAAGAATAAACATTGCCTTTTCTGTGGTGGGAACTGTACTGAACTAGACACTAAAAACCTCAGCAAATGTTGACGGGCTATGAAGAATAAAAATACATAGTAAAGGGTGTCATGTAAAATATTCACGGAAATAGGGCTAATGACATGAAAGGTGATGAATGGCCAGAAAGTGCTGGAAGGTCAATGAACCCTATTATCTGCATACTGCAGACGTCCAGTACCAATAAAGGATGTATTGGTACTGGAAATAACCAATCATGTAGTGACAAAGGTACTTTTGTTGTAAAAAAAAAAAAAAAAGTAAAAAACTTTGTTAGAAAAGCTCGGTCCTTACCTATTGGTACTCTCAGTTGATGAGGTCAGCGATATTTTATTGTTAAGAACAAGTTGCTAAACAGATTCTAAATAATGAAGACATGCAGATATCTGTAGGTAAGGTTGCAAAACCAATCACAAAAGAATGTGAGCAAGTGTAAAAATACCAGTCAAGATATATCTGCTTCATCTGCCTATACCCTGCGTAGCAACAATTTAGTATTACTAACCACTATTACCACTATCCCCAAGACGTTCAGACAAACTGCCTCCTGTATTGATAGGGAAATTATTAATTTTCATACGAGCAACAATCCAATTTCCCTGCAAATTACGCATTAGTTTTTCATTAAGAAAAATTCAATATTATAATTAAGCATGGACCTGGATATCAATAACCTATGATGGGTTAAAGTGCATCAACTTATCTGCATTACAAGCAGTTGCTCATAATACAGATAATTTGGAGACTGCAGGCAAAAACGGTTCCTATATGAGATGCAAAGCCTTGTTCACTTACAATTATTAATCATTTCTTTGCAAAGAAATTAGGAACTCGCATTCCAGTTCGAGAAATGTATTAGCTTGCAAGAGAACTGAGGCATGCAATCACACCAAAGGCGGTACACTTCTGACTGACACCAGCTGACAGGATATTATGACAGTGGCATCAGGAGGAGTTTATAATATACTAAATAAGAAGAATACTTGTCTTGTGAACTCTACAAATCATAGGTGAAGATTTCTTTTATGACATAATAAGCAAAAATATTGATGTATGATATACTCAACTGATGGCTATGTCTAGAGCAGGGTTTTCAACTATGGGGTACGCCAAGGGTCAGTTAGGGGTACGCTCTCCCACTGGTCGTTAGGGTTAGGGGTCTTTGACTGCATTGCCACAGGTAAACAATTATCAAAATTTTCTTTATTTTTATGGAATTCTTTTGTGTTTACAATATTGTTGGTTATGTCAGGAGAGTTGTGTACTTACTTCTCTTCAGTACAGTACTTGCAAATATACACAATAGAAAGTTTTTCTGCGTTTGTTTTGTTTTCTACTTTATACAAAGTGATGGGGGTACATTATTGACATTAAAAATACCCAAAATGGTACGTGGCAAGAAAAAGGTTGAAAACCCCTGGTCTAGAGACTAGGCAGCACAAAACTAAACAGCAAAATTGTAGACATATTCTGGTTTTATCTTGTGCTCTTGTACAGCATCAAAATGACACTCTATCAGAGTAATCAATAGTTGTTTGATACTATTTTATGAGATATATAAGTTTATGTAAGGTTAAGGGGCATGAAATTATATTTTGGTTGTTGTATCTAGGAGTTTCGAGTGTTATTGCTAAATGTCTCCTTTGCACTTCATATATTTGGATACAAATTTGATTTTCATGATTCTTGCCCATGGCCCTTATCTTAATGAGAACTCTTGAATATTTATTTATCTGGTTATGAGCCTTGTCGATTAACCATTTTTGGTAGAAAGAACTTAAGAACCACAGGCTGATATGGCAATAGGCTATTGCAGTCTAATGTATGCTAACTGTCTGTGTAACTGGGTGTAACTTAATTACACTTGATTATGATAGTACTAAAGTTTATTTTCTCATACTAAATAACACGCACTTAAATTCGTGTGGATATAACTTTCTCAGAATATAACCAGTAGCTTAGAGTGTGAGACTCACTTACAAGATTTTAAGACATTTTTTACAAGTTACCTGTCTTCGTATGTCCCAAATGTCCCTTAGTTAGATTGATATTAAAATGATCCCAGACAATATACACAGGCAGGCAAATATCTGACGTCCTTTCTTTTAAAAAGTCAATTGTTATGTTTCTGACAAATCACTCCTCCGAGGACAATACAAAAGGCCAACAAATTCTTAAGGACCGTCAGTGCTCTGTTTGGTTGCAGAAAGCTGATTTTTAAAGCCGTTAAAAGAATCTCAAATCTAGATTCTTATTTCCTCACAGGCAGCGAACTTACGCGAACATTTCTTTTCATTGGTGACCGGCAGAAGATAGGTTGCTGATGACGTTTGACTCAGACAAAATAGTATGGATATTCTTTACTAGTGACTTATCGTAAGTCTCATCAACATGAAGAGAGAGAGAGAGAGAGAGAGAGAGAGAGAGAGAGAGAGAGAGAGATCATTTGCTTTAGTGAAAAAATTACTATTGCAGATAATTATTAACGTCTTTCAATCGAGACTTCTCTTTACGGTTTGCAGATGTGAAAATCTGTCCATATTAATTTCTTCCATTGCCCAAAGTAAAGAGTTATATCGATATTCTGCAGTTCATTGTTGGTATATTGCCAACATACGTGTGAATATTGATAAGCTTCATTATTCATATGTCGAAAGCATTCTCATATTACCGGTCTTCTGAGAGAACAATATATCGTTACTGATTTATCTTCCTAGATGCCATCTCCATGTCTATAGAATATCAATTAAATGTCTTTGTGTAACATACTTCACCAGTACTACATTTCAGTGACGAATGTTGAAGTTCCACTGACCATAATTGGTTGAATGAGTAATATTCATGATGCAGTTTCCTGTTCATGTTTGGACGTTAATTCATTGCCGCTAAAGGCTATTGTCTGCTTGTGGTTCGCTTTAATGAACTTCGATAGCAATTGTTATTGTCCTACATCTTTGGTTTTCACGCCTATGGTTGGCAGAACGAATTCAGAGGTCTAAACCAAACCTCTTACTTCATTATCACACTGACTGGCTGCCTTTCGGCAAGGGCTCGTATTCGTATATGGCCTTTTTAATATACAGTTTACTGACCTGGTAGCGAAATGATTCGAGTTCAGACAGACGTTTCTGCCATGCTTAAGGTCGGCAGTGTCTTCAAACTTCACAGGAACTCTGTTGATTGTACCAAGGGATTGTTTGTTTTACCGAATCAGTTCGACGTCGTCACACATAATGATAAAATTTCCTCGTTCAACCAAAATATTTCAATTTGAAAAAATCGATCGGAAATTCAAGCTCCCTCAACTTACTAAAAAGAAAACACCCAGTACCGACTTGTGCTGCAATAATGCTAGCTGAAAGTTGTCATATCACGAAACAAAACATATTGAACATTTCAGTTAACAGGCATTAACATAACCTCAAAATGAAATATACGCGAAACAGATTTATTCTAATTTACTTTTACTTGTATCTCTGAGTCTAATAGATATGCCTTTCAAGCTCCCATTACACATCAGTTAATTAGTTTTTATTAGCAAAAATATAATTTTCCAGCAGAGGTATTCTCTTTTTAGTTAAAAAACTGAGCGTTGTTGGACGGCCATGAGTCTGTTCTGAAGAGGAAATATGCGCGCTGACTGCAATCAATATAGGTAAGCTTTACAAATTACGTAGGCGTTTCTGTAAAGCAGATGTGAAAGGCCTTTAAAAGAGTCATTCTGTAACTCTTCCTTAAGATTGAATTTCAAAAATACCATCCCCAGTGGACATCCTTTGCTGATATTTTCCTTTAGGTTTTTCTTCCTTTTTGCAGATTTTTATCAATAAGCTCTTCGTCCTCTTTGTTGTGGTAACGTCTATAGCGAAGGTCATTTTACTTTATAAAATCTGACAGAGTTCATGAATATTTGTAATTCGTTCCAGTAGAATTAGAGTTCAGGAATAATAATACTCATTATAAATGGAAGAAGAAGAAGAAGAAGAAGAAGAAGAAAACTGAAGTGAAAATGTCTGGAAAAATAAACATTTTTTATCAAAGTGAAGAATGTTGGAATTGAAGAGCAGATCACGATGATGCAAGAGTGTACAGGTTAATTGAGAAAGCAAGACAGACAACACCAAAAAGAAATTGATTTCGTCAAATAGCATGATACGCAGATCTAATGTTTCTTATGCATCCTGAATATATGAATATCATGTTGTATACATATGCAAAAAGATGATTTATGAGAGTTAATGAAAAGCATTTTAAATATATCAAATATGTATGGAATAATGGGTAAAATTAACAAGGGTGATTAGATTCTTTTATGATAAACAAGTAAAAATGCGTCGAAGTTTCTTCTGAGCAATCAAGTTTTTCTGTATGACAAATGCATCGCTCTTTGCAGCTAAGCCCCGCCCACTGCTTATGTCACGACCATCCATTAAAGCTGACTGGTTGGCAATAGTTTCGAAAAGTTACGTAATCTGTGGTTCTTTCCATCTTCATTAATTTTGCAATGGTTGTTTTACCGAACTAAAATAGGCTCTGCTGATTATCAGAAGGGAACGTCATATTATCCGCTGAAACAAAATCGTAATACGCATCCCCCTAAATATGGTAAAAAAAAAAAAAAAAAAAAAAAAAAGGAAAACATGAATGAGGTTAGGAGTGTTCTGCATTGCTGCAATGTTGTTTTTCGCAAATGGGGTTCACCTGAACAAAGAGGTGACATTCCCTGTGCAATTGAATTACAGGACAATGATAATTACCGTCTGATACCGTCAAGCGTGTTCGCCCTTCTAAACTTAAACAAAAGACTTTCTCAGAGCTATGCAGACTGGTATTCCATATTGGTTTTATGAAATTTTAGTACATATCAGTAGTCACAAAATCAATTTCATTGCAGTCGTTTACACATTCGGTGGGATGACAAGCAGTGACTGTACTCTACTAAACCAGAATACGACTATGTTTAACTTGAAGTTGCAATATGGTAGGATATACTAGCCATATTGGACATAATTTGCTGAGAATTTTCTTAACGACATTACCTCTTTCGAAATAAGAAGGTCATAAAAAATTACGTAGACCTATAATGTCTTATGTCTTTTTGTTGGGTTACGCAGTTTATATTCAGCCGTTTTATTGTGGTTCTTGTGGTTATTCTTGTTTTCGTTGCTGCTGTTATGGTACTTGTAGTGTCTTCGAAAATTTTTCATATGGTAACGTAACATTGTAGAATAAACACAGACCTATTC
This sequence comes from Macrobrachium rosenbergii, assembly GCF_040412425.1. Lineage (NCBI taxonomy): Eukaryota > Metazoa > Arthropoda > Malacostraca > Decapoda > Palaemonidae > Macrobrachium > Macrobrachium rosenbergii. The sequence continues at coordinate 29,569,545 of NC_089776.1, read as the reverse complement.
ATTAAATACTGGTGTGAAGGGTTATCTGCCTATTATTGTTAATTGAAATGGTCATTTGTTTTAATTAGAAGTAATCGAGATCTATATGAATGTAGTCTACGTTAAAATATTCTCCTAACAAGAGAGAAAGAGAGAGAGAGAGAGAGAGAGAGAGAGAGAGAGAGAGAGAGAGAGAGAGAGAGGCAGGCAGACAGACAGACAGACAGAGAGACAGAGAGAGAGAGAGATTTCCTGACACTTATGCATCCTTTTGTCCAAAAGTGTGATCTACAAGAATGCACCCAGATTCAAATGAATCAGACTGGTTTGGGTCATCATTATACGTCTTTTTCAGCTATCATTTATTTTTTTCTTCTTCCGTTACGTTATGATGCCTTCCTACCATAGCCTTCATTTTCATAGAAATGCGACAGCACCCTTATATTTACTAACCTTAGTAATATAATTTGTTATCCCTTTTGTAAATATATTTTCAATATAATTCATTGCTAGCAGTTCGATAGTTGTGTGTAAGACTGAGACAGCCCCATGATTGGTCTGTAGGAATCGTGCGAGTAGGATGTGTCTGTGAAGTGCTCTGTTGTAAAAATGCCTGACTTGCGCGATGTTCAAAGTGAATGCGAAGAAGAGGAAGGAAAAAGGGAAAATAAATACTGCGGAAATTAAATCAAGTAAAGGGAAGATCAAACTATTGTACGAACATTATCTCATAATTATCGAAGCAGCACGTAAAAATGAAACTCTAAAGAAAATACTGGAGAATATTGAGTCAACCAAAATCGAGAGAAGTCAGCAACCTGAGGACATTGAGCTGGAGAAGTTGGTGATAAGGGAACTTGCTGTGAAATGTGTGACGCATGGTTCCATTATGAATGTTCATGTATCGAGGTTAGATGCACACCCATACTGCGTAGTGATAACATATTGTACATCTGTAATAATTGCAAGAGGCCTGAACAAAGAACAACAAAACTCATTGAAGATGAACTTGAAGCAATAAAAGAAAACAGAGATATAAACAAAGTTGATTCAGGATTCGGCTCAGAAAACTAGTGACGTAATAATCAACATAGATGAAATCCAAAACAAAATTTATAATGTTGATAAAGATGTAAAGACCATGACAAACATGGACAAAACTTATGCTGAATCACTAAAGACAAAAAAAAGTGCTTCCGATCAAATCTACAAACGAAGAGAACACAGCAGCAAATGAGAAGACAAGTTATGAGTAAAATAACGGCGCCAGTTGAACAGGTTAGGACAACAAGAGATCGGACTTTATTTGTAAGATTTCAGACAGGAAAAACTTAGAAGAGGCCAAAATGGAGATTCAGAAAATCAGCAATATATCAGTAAATGAGAAGGGTAAACTTAAACTAAAAATAAAAGTAGTCTATGTCTCGAAGGATGAAGATGATATTGTCGATAACATTGTAAAGAAAAATCCATGGATAGGCAACCTCATTTCTGAAAAAGACGACCTAAAAATTGTAAAGGAAATGATAGCCAAATGCACACCACAAATACAAAAGGATATATATGATAGAGGTGACAAATTGTGTACACTGTATAGCCGTTGCAAAGTATACGACTGTTACATGCCCTATCGATGCTATAAATGTTAGGAATTTGGTCATAGCGCAACAAATTGTAGAAGTGACCAAGCTTGCCCTAGATGTGGTGAAAATCACAAATCAAGTGAATGTGCTAGCAGCATCTTCAAGTGTAAAAATTTTGTAAAGAAAGGCCATAGTGATACTAAACATAAAACATATGATGGCACAGTATATAAAGAATAAATGTGTAAAAGGTGAAAAATAATACGGACCATGGCTTTGACTAATAATCTTCTATGCAATTTAATAAACATACTGTCCGTAGGAAATAAAACTAACACTATTAGAAATCTTATAATTGATCACAATCTAGATATATGCATACTAACGGAGACTTGGCTAAGCAATAATGTAAGGGATTATTCTAAAATAAACGAAGTGACGCCAGGGTCTCACAACTTTTACCATGTACCGAGAGAAAAAAATGGTGGTGGAGTGGGAATCTTTATCAAAAAATTTTACAAAGTATCTATAATGAACCAAAATGTGTTTAGGACATTTGAATACATCAACACCAAAATTACACACATAAACAAACACATACAAATCATAACAGTTTATAAACCACCAAGCACAAAATGAGATCATTCCTAGATGGATTCAGTGACTTCCTCGACTTGCTAGCTGATAACAAAAATATACTGATTTGTGGTGACTTCAACCTACATCTGGATTATAACGATGTCAAATATGTCAAAGAATTTATAGAGTTACTTGAAAGTCACGACCTCGTAAATGTTATGAAAAAATCGACATCATTATTGAACCATACCATTGACCTAGTGATGCAAAACAAAAACGAGATTGTGAGTGAGATTGTGAGTTGAGCCTGAATGCTTGATAGCTCCAATACATAAACTAGTTGTATTTAATATAAATATCTGGAGAGGTTATACACTGAAAAAAACTATCACTTACAGAAACAAAACCAACTTTAAAGTGATGAATTTATTGCTGAGAGCACAAAGAAAATAAGAGAGACAAACCAGGAATGCAGGTGTAATTTGAGGAATACCTTGACAGGCCACCAAGTATGTGTAAGCTGTTTTACATTCTATAGCAAAAGTATATTGGCGTCAAGCTACAGCGATAAATGTACAGAAGTAACAAGGCAAATAATGGTTTAAGAAAATGCCAAATGGTTTAGCAGTGAATTTCATGAAGCTAAGAAAAAGAAAAGAAAAATGGAAGATGTATGGAAAAGATAGAAAGAATCAAGTAGTAGTGAAAATTGGTCACAGTATCAAACAGCTAGAAATCATTACAATGACTTGATCAGGAAAACCAAGGAAATATATTACAATAAAATGTCTAGTGTAGAGAAAATCCCCCAAAAATCCATGAAAATTTAGCCGGAATATTTGGACTCGAAAACGTTCTACCTGACGTAACAAGTGACTACAAAAACCTGGCCGATAACTTTGTGAACTACTTTGAAGAAAAAATTTAAAGAACCTGTCATAGTTTAGATAAGGAGATCCTTCCTGATCTCCCGGTGATCGCAATGAGAAATAGAAAATTCAGAAAGTTTAAATGAACATGAATGACTTTGACAAAATGATGAGAAAAGTAAAGAACACCTATTGTGAAAATGACCCGTTTCCCATAAGTGACATAAAAGAGGCAAAAAACTTATCAGCTGAGGGAGCTATATTTTGATATTGTCAACATGAGTCTAGCACAGGCATCTTTCCCAAATAGTTAAAAATTTGCTTGTATAAAGCCGGCCTATAAAGGAAAAGATGACAAAGAAAATCTAAGCTTCTGTAGACCAATATCTAACCTATCGTACTTATTAAAACTTATAGAAACGGAAGTTCACAAACAAGCATGGAAATACTTGAAACAACTCAACATTACACCTGATGATCAGTTAGCATACAGAAAAAACCACTCAACAGGAACTACATTGTGTGCATTTATAAATGATATGGTAGAAATTATAGGAAATGGAAAAAATGGCATCCTGGTTATACTTGACTTAAGTGCAGCATTTGACACAGTGGACCACAATTTACTGCTTGAAGACCTGAGAGCAGTAGGCATCGAAGACTACTTACACAAATGGTACAAAAGCTACTTAGAAAATAGGAAGTTACAGTGGTTATATCAAATGTGAAATCAGAAAACAAAAGCCTAACAAAAGGAGTGTCACAAGGCAGCGTTCTGGGTCCACTGCTATTTGGCATAAGCACTATTGAATTATCTAGAATTCTAAATAAGCACAAGGTTGAGTATAAGCTGTATGCTGATGATACCCATTTCTGTTTTCCTGTCGAAACGGTAGAAGACACCATTAGTAAAATTTATGCAGTAATGAGAGATATCAAAAAATGGATGTCGGCGAAGAAATTGAAACTTAATGGAGATAAAACTGAGTGTATGGTATTTGGATCCGACAGTGCACTGCGAAAATATGAACACTTCAAAAGAATAATTATTTTTTCGTCAACAATAAATATTGTAGCAGCAGTGAGGAACTTAGGAGTATTTATTGATAATAAATTGTAGATCAAGAACCATATATTGCATATTACAAAAACCTGTAACTATCATATTAGAAACATTGCATTTATTAGAAAATACCTAAACGAAGATACTCTGAAAAGAGCAATTTGCAACCAAATACTTTCGAGGCTTGACTACTGCAACGTTATATACTACGGTCTCCCTAACTACTACTAAGAAAATTGCAAGAAGTACAAAATAGAGCCGCCAGGTTAATAAAAGGACTACGATCCCGTGACAGAATAACCCCAGCATTAATTGAGCTACACTGACTCCCAGTAAAAGCTAGAATAGAATATAAAATGCTACTTACAGTCTTTAAAGCACTAAAATATGATGAACCAACATATCTGAGAAACTGCTTAAACTTCTTTAGACCCGAAATGAATATTGTAATCAGACATGCAAGTGAAACATATAGGATATTTGAACCTGGAACAAATTGTAAGTGGAGAGCATACAAGAAGAATGCAAATTTAAAAAGGAACTAAAGACTCTCCTATTCTGCAGGAGCTACGATACTGACAAGAAAACACCGAAAGACAATTATAAAATATAAGAAGCACCTTATTTTGAAAACGTATATGGGCCCGCCAGAGAGGGAAGTATCCCTGTGGAGGGTTGTACATAAAGCCAGACAAAGTGAAAATAAAGTCTATGTGTGCCACAGGCTACATACCCACAAATTTTACTTGTATTCTCTGTGGTATAAGTGGCTTTACATTTTCTATGGTCATCGACGCAAGTACGCATGTATGTGTATATGCATATGCTTATGCGTGTACGTTTCACCGTATGCATATACATTATGTATCGTGGGGTCGGAGCTACTGCGGAGATTTCTCGGACTTTTATAAGGCTAGGCTCCTAAGGTTGAGGAGTCTCACATGAGGAACCTAATTTGTCAGATAATGATATAGTCAGCACATGTACGATTGTTCCAGAATAACTGGGAAAATACCAATTTAAGAGTTGAGCATAGTAATTGAATTGCACTTTATGAAAGACTGTTATGATTTTGCATTTATTACAACAAAACATTAAACAACAATGCAATTATTCCCAATAATAAATGACAGTACAATTATTCACAAAAAAAAACAAAAACAAAAAGGATACGTAAATTCTAATCAGCATGTTCCTGCCATTAATCACTAGTCTTAATAAAATATAACACGGTCCTACCCGTGGACAATGAAATACTGGTAAGTAATAAAACAACGTACCTGATGGTCCAAGGAGAGAAGAGAGCGAGGTGGTGATTCCATCTGCTTTTATACCCGCAGGGTACGATAGTTGCAACATGGAAATAGCAAATATCAAGTGAGGATTGACCTGTGACTTTACACAACTAAAGTGCGAAGGATGGGGCTTTCTTACAAGTGCACATATCCAAAGCCAGGATCTAGGATCAATAGGTAAGCATGAATCAATCGTGGTTTGTCAGACAAGTAGCACATGAAATTGACGCGAACAGGCATGATTTTAGCGCGAACACGCAGGATCTTGGCGCGAACAAAAATGATTTGGCTCCAATCTGAGAGTTATTTAGTTTTGATGCAATAAAAATATCCAAAGCACATGAAATAAATTGAGAATTAATTAACACAACCACACTACTTATCAAAATCAGTTAAGTGATACATACAATATATGTTAAGAAATTCAGCTTAAGAAATCTCCGACAATCTTGCTTAGTGATGGGAGATGGCCAAATTGGCGCTGTGTTCAAAGTTTGGACAGCTACTATATTAATCAAATAAAAGTTACTTTACATCCAACAGATACGGGTGGAAAACTATTTGTAATAAGAAATTGACGCGTACGCCCATGGCCTGTCATTTCCTCAAAATATAAGAATTTTACATGTAGACCTAATCTCACAATGATATTAATATTTGACATGCAGGATTATGATATATATATATATATAATATATATATATATATATATATATATATATATATATATATATATATATATATATATATATATATATATATATATGTGTATATTATAGATAGTTGAATGGAAATGTATTCATCTCAAATAATTCTTTATTTAACGTTTCGTAATAAAAGCTTTATTAATTCAGGGAATCTGTTAAATAATGAATAAAATTAGTTTAAAAATTGGTTTTAAGAGCAATTTTTAAATATTTTATTCATTATTTAACAGATTCCTGATGATGTAATAAAAAGCTTTTTATTACGAAACGTTGGAAATAAAGAATTATGTTGAGATGAATACGTTTCCATGGTCCACCTTCAGCTAATATACCACTGGCCTCGCCGCCTACTTCTGTTCTTTGATATATATGTATATATATATATATATATATATATATATATATATATATATATATATATATATATATATATATATATATATATATATATATATATATATATATATATATATATATATATATATATATATATACACACACACAATACACACACACACACACACATTACACACACACACACATATTGACACACACACATATATATATATATATATATATATATATATATATATATATATATATATATATATATATATATATATATATATATATATATATATATATATATATATATATATATATATTATATATATATATATATATATATATATATATATATATATATATATATATATATATATATATATATATATATATATATATATATATATATATATATATATATATATATATATATATATATATATATATATATATATATATATATATATATATATATATATATATATATATATATATATATATATACATATATATATATATATATATATATATATATATATATATATATATATATATATATATATATATATATATATATATATATATATATATATATGTATATGTATGTGTGTGTGTGTGTGTGTTCAAAAAAAGTTTATGCGTAATGTGTCTTTTTCTTCATATATTCCTTTGTTCTGAAATTTTGACATCATGCCGGAACCTTCGGGCACTTCCCTTTCATGCCAGAGAGAGGCTGTTCTGGTTCACAAAGCATATTTAAGTGGTTTTGCGGCCGTTGCGTTTCAATCATTGCAGAAATGCAAATAAGAAATGCTTTGTAAAACAGAAGTATTGTGTTTTATTCCGCGTTCTTAGTTTGATGCATATTTAGAGGTCTTCTGAAGCTATTTGATTCTTTTTCTTTTTCTTATCATAATATCATTTCCCTTTAATTTCTCTGTGGAGTTCTTTTCAACTAGTAATTGATGCAAGTCATTCACTTTTTTTTCAGCTGCTTGATATGGGTATGCCGATGTGACAGTATCTTGAAATGTGCATATCAATTAAAATGCGCTTTCTTTAAAAGTGCAGCGAAAGGAGACAACCCAAATAGCTAAAAATGAAATAAAGAAAATCAAAACAAGACAGATATGAGTCTCTGCTAATGGGTGCCATTTACTTCGGCCATTAAATCAAGTTTTTTAAAATCATGCTAAACTAAGAACACCGTAGCCTGCACCACTTTGCAATGGTTGCTAACCTTATATGAAGCGTTTATGGATGGAATTCCTTCATTTGATGATATGTAAGGACTTACTTCCTGTCGTTTCCGGCTATCATCACAAAACTATCCTCGCCATGGCGATTTATCTTAAAAGAACTCGCTGTTGGTTCATAGATAGATAGGTAGATAGATAGACAGACAGAGAGAGCGCCATGACCTTTTTTCCCCCAGCAGCCACATGTACAGCAGAGATGGACTAATGGGTGGAAGGCAGGAACAATCCAATGGTATAGAAAACACGAGCTGTGCGCTGCATCACTCAGCCTCGTGTGTTCGTGAATGGATGAATATTTTTTCTCTTTGAGGGCAGTGGTCTAATAAACAGAAGAAGAAAGCGACCGTCACATTCACTCACTGACTACTGAATCTAGAATTACCCCAGGGAAAACATAAGAATAGTTTGGGCTTTTCTTGCATAATCATTCCAATACTTGCAACGTCTCTCTGCACGAGGAGACGCTTTAACTGCCCGCGAACCTTATCTTATTATTATGGGAATAAACAAAGCGGTTGTCCTCTCACGCTGAGGCAGGATTAATCTTCGAGATCAAATGATGCTACAAAATATTTTTACTTTCGCCAAAATGTATTAATTGACTTCATTTCATTGACTTTTCCTATACACTGATATTTCTGTTGATCTTACTTTGTGTCAAGACCGAATGAATACAATTTATTAATTTACTACATGAGCTCTATATGAAAATCTTTAATGGACAGTTTAATTAAAACCAAGAAAATGTTAAGAATAATGGGAGTAGAACCATCTTCCTCAAAGTAATATGTGATGGTAGTAACGCTAAGCGATGTAAAGGTCACAAATACGAAATGGATGCTCACGGAGATTATACACATGATGACACCAGTGATATATTCCTGTCGTAAATGAATGCAAGATCTTGATAGAGTGTTAGACTAATTAGCATCAGAAATGGTATTTCATCAACAATGTATCATCATTGCATGGATTACTTCCCACAATTTGATGTTGTTCTTAGAGACTTCACATCATTACGGCAATGAAATACCCAAAGAAAGTGATCCGATTTTAACAAGGAGGCAAATGAGTTTCAGAAATAGAGGTTAATGAGTAGGATTTTATCGAAAACAATAATGAATATAATACTAATATTAGATATACATTATAACAATAAAAAAAAAATAGAAACTCCTTGTTATGGCCGAAAGGTTGAAAAAATAATATTAGGAAAGCATTGTATGTGCTGGAATAGAAATTAAAATAAAATGGATGGTATAACTGAAATATGAAACTTCTCTCTTTTTTATTATTATTATTATTATTATTATTATTATTATTATTATTATTATTATTATTATTATTATTATTATTGTTATTGTTGTTGTTGTTGTTGTTGTTTCTGTTGTCTTCAATGTTATTATTTTAGAAAAATCTACAAGGACTTAACCTTGCATTGCCATTGCAGAACGGACAAGGGAATTCATAATAAATGTAAAGTAGAATAATAGAATCAAATACAAATAATAAAATAAAATATTTCGATAGTATGTTGAGATTACAGCGAACGGGCTTGAGAACTAATCACCTCAAGATCTCCAAACATTCCACGTTCGACCCTACAAAGCATAATCGTAAGATGGAAATGATAAGGAGCCTTTCAAGAGGAGAAAAAATGGGGTTTTGTTAAGTGAAAGTGTTTTAATAGTCTTTGGCAATAAATACCTTTACGTTGGTATTTTATTTATAAGAACCTTGATGTGAAATTTATTAGCCTGTGCGATACCTCTCTTTGTATTTAAAAAAACGTTACTGGCGTGTGGTGTATGAAAGTAATTATAATGCATGCAGTGAATAGTATAATATTATTTATTGTTTGCATTTTGCAGAAATATTAATGAGGTTCTTTTGAAATTAATTATTTTTTTCGTGATGGATGCTTACTTGCTTGCCCACAATATAAATGGAGATTGGAATGTTTTCTTTACTGATACAAAGAAATAATACTGATATTACAGCCGTTACTACTAATACAGATGAGGAATGATCACTAAATGATTTACATCAACTTGTAATGCTATAAAAAAAGTTAGTAAAAAAAAAAATAGAAAAAAAAATTGATAAATTTTAATACTTACAAATAAAAAATGCGAATGCCTGTTTTTGAAAAACATAATGTTTCTATTTTACTGTTTGATCCATTACAGTGTTTTGAATTGTTGTAATTATTACAAATGAAGCACCTTTGTTCATTTAATAAAAATGTGAAAGAATGGGTAAAACTGGTTAACTGCATAGTATTTTTATAATAATGAAAATTTTACTCACGGTTGATGTGAAAAAGCATATAGATTTCATAAATGCAGAGCATAAAGTGCTCAAAACTTGATCATTATGCTTATATGAATGAACATAAATGAAATTATAGAATAAAGCGAAAGCGGAATGCATTCCCCATCCGCAGAAGGAAAATCTGGCGAAACATCCCCACCGCACTCCGAATCTAGTAGAACTAAAATGGAAACCAATCAGGTTTATTTTTCTTTCGAAATCCTGCACCGAGTAATAAAGGTGCTCCCCCTTGAATACTCAAGTTTCTGTCTTCAGTAACTATCGAGAAAAAATTGACACATTCAGGATCTAAAAAAGGATATTTTAAGATCTCTTGTAATGGTTACAAATTATGTTTTGATAATACTAATGTAAGTTGTATTGATTCACAATCGCCCTTTTCAACACTCACTTCAGTAAGCCTATATTCCACTTAGTTTCTCCAGCTACCTACAAAATTATCAAAATCAAATCCCTCTTATTAAATTGTATAGAACAAAAGAAAAGAGAGAGAGAGAGAGAGAGAGAGAGAGAGAGAGAGAGAGAGAGAGAGAGAGAGAGAGAGAGAGAGAGAGAGAGAGTAAATTTCATAACACAGTATTCAAACCGATCGCCTTTTCTTGGAATTTTTTTCCTTTATATATTTTTAGTTACACGTAAAAACCACAGCCGATATAACTGAAGCTCTTATTTTGCTTCTGACTAGCTGATCTATTGTACGTGTAAAGAGAAAAAATTGATTGTTAACGAAATATAAAAGGAAAAAACCAGAATAAGGTTGCATAAGCCTTCAGCGATGATTCTCCATTCTGGCAGTCATGAATAGCTTCAGCGATATCTGTTGCAGGCATTTACTGTTGTCTCCAGACAAATAGACTTAAAAAAAAATACGTCTTCTTTTCTTCTTCTGCTTTGTTCTTTTACCTCTCAAGGAAGGAGAACTACTCTTCTGTCTATGGTTTTATTATTCCAGTCTTGGGCCAGGCAAGGAAATTCTGTTAGGTCCCACCAGCCAGCCTTTATCTTAAAAGTCCTGGTCAAAAGAGATAACTTGGACGGGAAAGATGGAGGTAGATTGCGTAAGACCAGACGGGCCTTCAGCTGGCTAGGCAGTGGGTAAATAAATCTTAATTTACGAAAACACATCATTTCCGTAAGATGTATCAGTGATTTCTGGTCGTATCTATTTATTTTCTTCTGACCAACTTACATGCTATCTCTTTTTTATTCTCTGAGATGCAGCAGAGTTTCTGCTGGGACATTTTGCATAATTAAGACATTATTACACTTCCTTTTAAGGTTCAAAGGTTGCTTCAACAATACTTGGTATTGATGTTGGAGGAGAAATAAATAAAATTATTTACTCAACTAATAAAAAATAAATCCAAATAAATTGTGAACATATATTCATATTATGATTTTTGATGATTATGTAGGTAATAAAAAATTATTTTGCTTGGTATGAATACATATGCTTTGGTATTGCAAATAACATGCGCACACATATGCACATAGACATTCAACATTAAACCATTGTCACTGAGAAAGGATGCTTTCAATACAGAACCATGAACATTGAAAGCGTTTTAAATTATATTTTGTCCTTCAGTGATGCTTAATACAGTGATGCTTCCAATACAGAACCATGAACATTGAAAACAGAACCATGTTTTTTAACTTATATTTTGCTCCATCTTTATACAGTGATGCTTCCAATACAGAACCATGAACATTGAAAGCATTTTAAATTATATTTTGTCCGTCTTTATTCAGTGATGCTTCCAATACAGAAGTATGAACACTGAAAGCGTTTTAAATTATATTTTGTCCGTCTTTATACAGTGATGCTTCCAAGAAAGAACCATGAACATTGAAAGCGTTTTAAATTATATTTTGTCTGTCTTTATACAGTGATGCTTTCAATACAGAACCATGAACATTGAAAGCATTTTAAATTATATTTTGTCCGTCTTTATACAGTGATGCTTCCAATACAGAACCATGAACATTGAAAGAGTTTTAAATTATATTTTGTCCGTCTTTATACAGTGATGCTTCCAATACAGAACCATGAACATTGAAAGCATTTTAAATTATATTTTGTCCGTCTTTATTCAGTGATGCTTCCAATACAGAAGTATGAACATTGAAAGTGTTTTAAATTATATTTTTGTCCATCTTTATTCAGTGATACTTCCAATACAGAAGTATGAACATTGAAAGCATTTTAAATTATATTTTGTCCGTCTTTATACAGTGATGCTTCCAATACAGAACCATGAACATTGAAAGCATTTTAAATTATATTTTGTCCGTCTTTATTCTGTGATGCTTCCAAGACAGAACCATGAACATTGAATGAGTTTTAAATTATATTTTTCCGTCTTTATTCACTGATACTTCCAATACAGAAGTATGAAGATTGAAAGCATTTTAAATTATATTTTTTCCGTCTTTATTCAGTGATGCTTCCAATACAGAACCATGAACATTGAAAGAGTTTTAAATTATATTTTGTCCATCAGTTTATACAGTGATGCATTTTTATTATATTTTTGTCCATCTCTAATATAGAACCATGAAAGCATTGAAAAGACAGCATTTTGAAATTATATTTGTCCATCTTTATTAAGTGATGCTTCCAATACAGAAGTATGAACATTGAAAGCTTTTTAAATTATATTTTGCCCATCTTTATTCAGTGATGCTTCCAATACAGAAGTATGAACATTAAAAGCGTTTTAAATTATATTTTGTCCATGTTGGAAATTGCTTTATTCTGTGATGCTTCCAATACAGAAGTATGAACATTGAAAGCGTTTTAAATTATATTTTGTCCGAGTTTATTCAGTGATGCTTCCAGTACAAAAAATATTTGTCGATATAGAAAAAAATATACAAAATGTTGTACAAAATGACAACACTAAAAAAATAAAAAATGCGCTGAAGTTCAGGTGCAATCGAGTTTCTATACAGCCGCGGCAGCGGTATACCAAGGCCATAGGAAAACAGATCTATCTTTTGGTGCCCAGGTATAATGCTGTAAGAGCTGCGTCCCATGAAACTTTAGCCATGGACCAGTGATGGCTTATCCTATAGAGTTGCCAGAAGCACGATTATGAATAATTTCAACCTTAAATAAAATAAAAAAATACTGGCCTAGAGGGCTGTAATTTGATATTTGATGGTTGGAGGGTGGATGATCAACATACAATTTGGGCCTCTAGCCTCAAGTAGATTTTAAGATCTGAGGGCGGGACAGAAAAGTACGGACAGAATAAAATTCGGGGACGGACGGACAGAAAAGCCGGCACAATAGGCAATTGATTCAATGCATAAAGGTAACCAGATGAATGTAGAAATTTTTGCTTATCTTGGATTAACAAGAGAAGGAAAGTAGGAGCATAACACTGTATGCTAAGTTTCAGGTTATCAGTCTTCTTGGAATCGGTGTACTGTTTCTCTTCATGGAACTTGAGGTTTGCAAACTGAGGTGGTAAGTAAAAAAAAATAAATAAATAAATAAATGAAAAAAACTGTATGCAGTGAGTATAAAATAGAAGCAAAACGTTTGACAAAGAACTTTTTGTAAATCTCAATGAAAATGTGTTTTTCGTTATAGTAAGGGTTAAAATTACTTACTTAGGAGAGGACAGCATATTTCAGATATCTACATTAAATAGTAATCTGAAATATGAACAAGAGCAACAACATAATTTTTTGAAGGACAACGGAAAATACAAATCTGATATTGAAGCAAATGACAAACAGCCAAAACAAAATTTAATAAATTTAACACACACAACACATGCACACATACAACACGTACGCATGCACGAACACACATTAATATATTACACATACACACATATACACACACACACACACATATATATATATATATATATATATATATATATATATATATATATATATATATATATATATATATATATATATATATATATATATGTGTGTGTGTGTGTGTGTGTGTGTGTGTGTGTACAGTATGTATGTATGTATGTATATGCACAAAAACACAAACATGCCTACAAGCACTTGCAAATGCACATTACCTATATATATATATATATATATATATATATATATATATATATATATATATATATATATATATATATATATATATATATATATATATATATATATATATATATATATATATATATATATATATATATATATATATATATATATATATATATATATATATAATCAGTGTTACAAACGTCCTTTTTTAATATCCACTTGCTCTACCTCGGAAATAATATATTTTCACATATGTTACCGAAGGAATTTTTAGTTGATAATAAGTTCGTCGTCCCATGGGCTCGAACCAGCGAAGGACAAGAACTCCAGGACTACAGTGGACGATTTAACCCACGCGCCAGCAAGTGATATCGTCTCCCATATACAAATCGCTCCACAACTCAGGTGTTTGTATTTAGAGACGATATCCACTCACCTTCATATAATATATATATATATATATATATATATATATATATATATATATATATATATATATATATATATATATATATATATATATATATATATATATATATATATATATATATATATTAGCTGACCAACCCAGTGTTACCCAGAAAAATGCTGAATGACATTCAATGAACTATCTCTCTCTCTCTCTATCTCTCTCCCTCTTTCTCCTCCCTAATACGCCTGAGTTTACCTGTCACTTCTTATGTCAGTTCATCGAAACTGCCATTGAAACTTACGTGTAGACAACAGCTTGTGGGCAGAGAAAGTCCACTCACCACAGTGGATGAACTGATGGTATACATTACATAAATATCTTCCTACTGGCTGACAGGTAATTGCATGTGTGGACAGGTTAGCACCAATTTCGTGAAATTTTGTCCCCATATTTCATCTGGGAAGCATCTCAGACACTTTGGTCACAAAATGAATAAATTATGTACAGGGTGTTTCAAAATTAGAGCTCCCTCTCCACCCCCGCTCTATTGCATAAACTAAAATTGATATGGACAAAAACACAAGTAATTCAGAACAGGTATTTATTTAAGTTCCTCTCTGAGTATTTAATATTTTGTGCGGCCTCCATCTGCCTGTACCACAGCCTGCATTCTTGAGGGTATGATTTCAGCAAATCGCAAAAAGCTGAGACTCAAACCCATTTCCTGAGCACTTCAGTCATCTCTCTCGAGATAGTCGAGGCTTGGTATACCATCATAGTTCACTGTACACACTTCAGCACGATCCTTTAAGATACTACCAATGTTTTCATATGCAACATTAAGATCAGGGAGCTATCTGAAATTCACTTGACGAGAAGAAATCGATACCACTGTTTCAGAAGCAGCTTCTGTGTTTAAGAGCCTGAAACATGGTGTCATATCATGCAAAAAAATGACTTCTTCAACAGATAAGACATTTTTAGGGATCTTCGAGGAAAAAAAATACTCCTCTTAGTAAGCACAGTTTCTCTGAAGTATTTCCATTCCATGACTGTCCTTTGTCTTTGAAGTCAGCTTCATCTCAATCTTTAAGAAAATGAACCACAAACCATGCATGTCCTTCTCTGTTGCTGAGTGATGTTGGGCTTGCTGATAGCATGAAATGGCTTGATACAGATATTTTCAAATCACGTTATACACCACTATAACTTCTGTTCTTTTTGTTTCTAGTTCAAGGACCAATTTATATAAAGACTTTCTGGTCTACCCATCACTGCCTCAACTATGATGTCTTTTGACTCTGGAGAAAGGGACTTAGGCCTTCCAAGATTCTCATTCTTTTTGTGATGACAGTCATATGGATTTTTGTTCCAGTTTCTTTTAACAAAGGATTCATCTCTTTAATGTATTTAGTTATCAATGAACATGAAAATGAAGGATGCCAGCATCCCTGGTCTCTCTGAAGGTTATAGCCTGATTCGGTTAATCCATCTGATTTCCTCCAAGTCGTTAGGCATGGCTGTATCTAACTCCGTCACTCAGTCTGAAAATACAAGAAATGTAAAATGAAAAATAGCTTAATAGAAACTTAAAATAATGTACTTGGAGATTTGCTATAGCCGAAAACTTCATAACTTTCCATTTGGCTCTGTGGAGGTGGGTGGGTATAAACATCCAGGGTTTGTTCATTTCACTGTTAGACCTTTCAATGCTATATGTAGCTGCCATAAGTGCAACCATAAATAAAAATCCTAAAACAATATTTCCATGTGATACAGATAGTTTTGTACAAATGGACTGGCATTTGTTATACAGACTTGAAGGAAATAGTTAAACTAATTCTTATATGATTTACCAGTGCTATATGATCCTCATAATCAGAGAGGTAAAAGGGTACCCAAGTGACACGCATATGTTCCCGAGAACTAGACGTTCGTACCCAATAATAGAACATTCATTATTTAAGGAATAAAGCTGACATTATTTCGCCTGAGACTTTAGGGATCAAAGAGTACCTTGCATTTATGTTTACAATTATTTTCAAAATAAAGAAAGGAATGTGAAAGAACAAGGATGCCCTTGGAATGGCTAAATGAGGTTGATCCATGTTAAGAACAGTCAGGTTATTTTGGCCAAATTACGAAAGTTTTTCCACAACAAAATGATAACATTTCGTTGTCTAAATACAGTTAACATGACAGGATTATAAAGGCTTTAATTACAACACAGGTAAATGACAAAATCCCGATAACTGTACGACATGCAGTCGGGAATCTCAACCACATAAGGTGGATACATACGGGTCAAAACAAAATCCTCAATGGGCTTTTACTAAACACGACGCAACATATCGAGTTAAAACCCTTGGGGGTTACTATCTCGGAAAGATTACCGTGACTTTTTCCTGTGACTTTTTCAGTGACCTTTTTCCAGTGACTTTTTACCTTGATTCAGGTGAGGTGTCGCTTGGAAGTTCTCACAGCAAACACAAAACGATGTCTTTAACACAAAAATTAACAATAAAAGCTGATAAGCATTAAGGGCGATAGAGTGCGCCGATGAAGATAAACTAAAGGTTAAGGAGAACAACATTCTCTAATTAACGGGTTCTTTAAGATATGTATAAAAAAATACGTTACAAGAAAGATAAGATTAACATACTATATGAAATTTCCCCAGAAGATTTAATATCTAAGAAGAACGAAATTTATGTTTCTTAATTAATTGTATTGACCTAATCGTTCATTGCGTAGGAAATCACATGCGTCGACCTTATAAAAAAATATATATATATATATATATATATATATATATATATATATATATATATATATATATATATATATATATATATATATATATATATATATATATATATATATATATATATATATATATATATATATATATATATATATATATATATATATATATATATATATATTCTATTCACTGGAATCTATGTCTGCAGAAATATATACATATTATTATAGAAGGGTGTTGGCATTAAGCATAATTATCGTGAATAATCATTGAAATTATGTACATTGAAATAAAGATTATCAAACATAATCAAACAGGATTATTTGGAAACTCAGATCGTAAAAAAAAATGTTGAAATATTTTGGACGAGGTAATTTTGATTTAAATTCTTGATCGAAAACAAGAAGTGGATTTTTTTTATTAAAAAGAAAGTACGCACCCTTGAACAATATTGTTATTATTATTATTATTATTATTATTATTATTATTATTATTATTATTATTATTATTATTATTATTATTATTATTATTATGGTTTATGTTCGAATGCCTCCTTACTGAACTTATTTGATTCATCTGACGAAATTCTTTTATTTGTCACAGGTAACAATTTCATTCAGGAACTTTTGATTCCGTGTCATATCTCGTAGGGGTGTAATCATTATCACTGTGCCTTTGTTGTTGATCAAACTATGCAACTTCTTCAAAAACTAATTTCCAGATCATAACAGAGACTGCTACAGCAACTATATTCATGTTTTTTTCATACTCCTTGAAAATTTAATAGCAAACACAATGTCGGTCCCAGGACTGCGTTGTAGTATTTCTCTCTGTAGAGTTTTAAGGCAGATTTAGTTTTCGACCTGGGCACCATCGAGGAGGACACGTTTTTATTCTAAAATCTGAGTGATTCTTGCGCAATGTATGGTACCTCTTCAGGTGTTCAACGAGTCGTTGGTACACCTCGATTTTAATATGATTTTGCTAGAATTGATAAGTCTGAAGTTTGTTGATAGGATTGTAAATAAGTGTACCTCCTTTACTCTCGGAATGTGGTTTGGTTTTCAATCTGATATCTTCTCACTCTCTTGTTCTTCTGGACTCTTGTTTATCATGACATTTCCTTGGAAATTTTCTACTGTTTCAGTTGCCTCCATGGGATAAGTATCAACGTGCTTTTCAGTTCCTAGAGTAAGGATGTGCCTCTCAATCTGACATGGTTTAAAAGCTGTGCATACACAAACTCTCTCCGTCGGTTAAGTTAAAATGAAAGTCCTCCTCGGCCTCTGTAGGCTCATAGGGTAGGAGCTGATCTCTGTTTCTTAGGCTGATAGCCTGTGGGAGGATAGTTCCCAATTCCTATGACACGTGGCCAGTGTGTGGTTAGGCTCACTGTTTAACTCTCCAGTCTGCGGGCTGGTACCTATTCTACTACTGAACCTTTCGGTTTTTTTTAGGACCGTTGCGTTGACTGGCTGCCGGATTTTTGCAGTGACGCAATATATGTGGTATATCCAGAGTTTCAGAAGAGTTATATCCTTTCTGGTTGCCGGACTGTACGTACAACACAATGATATCCTTCCAGAGAAACACTTGTAGGCCGTCTTCCCTCTTATGAATAAATTTATTTATTTCTTATTTCTGCCCATATTCTAAGATTTTAATATTATCAATGGCAAGTACGGCATAGTCGCACATGTGTCCAACGTGTTATTAAAAGAGATAAACTCTTAAAATATACTGTAAATTAACAAAACAGTGAATAAATTTATTCTTGATAAAATTCTAATTATGCTTTGACCGTCATCCTGTTATGGATGTCCATGGAAGGATGTAAACCCTATAATATGTACAGTAGAATACACATACCACAAGGAGTGTCGGAGATAGATTTTGCATGAGGATAACTGAAGGTTCTTCGATGAAATATCAGGCACAAACTTCCTTGTGTATTTTTCCTGTCATGATTTAGGTATGAACGTTTGAAAATTCAGTGGTTTATACTCAGCTCTTTTGACATGATTATATATATATATATATATATATATATATATATATATATATATATATATATATATATATATATATATATATATATATATATATATATATATATATATATATATATATATATATATATACATCCATATATACACATACATACATACAATCATTACTCCAATATATAAATGGTGTGGAATATCATGAGGCCCAAAATGCGCACCTTATTAAACCAAAAATATCGAGCTTTTCTCAGGTGATATCACGTTAAAAAGGCAGATATTTGTTTCCCATGGAACTGATTTTTATTTTTTGCAAAGGACCTTTGTCACGCCAGATAACGCCAAAGCGTGTATTTAAAAGCCGTTCCCTTCTGACGATGATATGCAAAGGCACAATGGAGCGATACGCGCTGTTGTTCCTCTTTCTTCAAATCTCTGTTTCTGTATCAGGTAGGAATTTGGGTGATAATTATAGTAAGGGTGATATTATTATTATTATTATTATTATTATTATTATTATTATTATTATTATTATTATTATTATAATTATTATTATTAATATTATTTCAGTAGATGAAATCTATTCCCATGGAACAAGCACACAGGGGCCATTAACAAACTGCAGCAGTAATTGATCTTGATACAGAGCCAGTGATTTTTCATCGCTAAAGTAGCACCATTCACCCTTTTATAGCACACACTCCCACACTTCCTGCATTTCAGAGTCGTTCCTTCTCAAGACCTCTCTCGCGTCATCTGTACAGCCATTTCAAGGTCTTTCTCTACACCTTCCTCCTGACACTTCTCAGTTATGCACTCTTTTCCCAGCCTTCACTGTCCATTCCTTCACATGACCAGACTTTCAAAATACTCCTATCCTCCTTTCTCCAGAGCTGGCCTTTTCACTATTTCTTTTATATGTGTTCATATTTCCCATCGCCACAATTCTTCTCACTCCGCATAAATTATACAAACATTTCCTCACAACAGCTTCTATTTTTTATTGCGCTCGTACCCATTACCCAAAGTTCATTTTTGTGATGGACAGTAGACTCAAGAACCCCTTTATGCAATTTACATTACTTCCACACAAAACAAAATTAGACTCTTTGAAATCTATTGCAGACCCTTCTAATAGCTTTTTGTTTGACCTCTTTTCTCATCCGACCGTCATCCATCATATTTACTACCAAATCCTTATACGAATCGACCACTTTCAATCTTCCACTAATCGTAATTCTTTGTTCCATCACCTAGATTGCCACTTAACCTTACTTGTGCCTACATTTCTTCTCAGCCTTTGCCTCTCTTTTACCACTTTCCCTTCACTAATAATTACCATTGTATCATCTGAAATGTCTAATATCCTGTCCTGAAACCTTGAGTTTATATCTACTGTCCTTTACCTAAGTTATATCATTTGTCCAATGAACGATATTGAGGAGCTACTGTGACATAATACTCTTGTCTAGGGCACAGTGATTTCACAAACCAGTCACTCTTTGCCTAAATATTCTAACAGACATTTCACTTCTATGGTAAAAATTTTTAATTACTCAGTAACTCATCTTTCTGTACCATACATTCCCAACTCATTCAACATCGCCTCTATAACGATTCTATCATAGGATTTTACGAGGCCCAAACTGCTCACATAATACTTTACAGCAAAAGTTTATCTGTCTTCCTTGCCCACATTTAGACTGTTCTTCCTCTATATGCCCTTCTCTTATGTGCTTTAATTTCTGCAAAAAAACATACCATATACCTTTCCTGGTGTATTAACTAACAGTGCACCAGTATAATTAATTATAACCTCTATCACCTGTAGTTCATTCTCTATCATGTAACTTTGCATTCAGAGCAACTATCACAACTACCCTTTTCTGTTCAGCTAACTTGGGAAGACACGTTATTATTACCATAGTAGCTGTCCTCATTAAAAATATATATATGTATTTATGCAAAAGTCACTTTGGCGTCATTACTCGTTATTCTACCTCCCATTGATAAGGTCTCATTTCCTTCATTTCTATCTGATGTAATATAAGTATATTTCTACTACAGTAATATCACGGTAACTGATGTAATACAGGTAAAGGAATTATGCGCACAACGAATACGATTTCTAAATGGCGATTTAGGTTGTCATTTTAAAGGCAATTCAATTTCTCAGAGCTGTGCCCAGATGGATTCGAGCTGCTGGGTGACCGCTGTTATCTTTTTGTGGAGAATGCTTTAGAATGGCAAGCGGCAAGAGATTTCTGCAGAAGATTGAGTAGCAGTCGTTCAGTCGACTTGGCCGTGTTCGACCTTACTCCAGAGGATTGGTACCGTGTGTTTAGACGTTCTGGACAATTAGGTAAGCCATTAATGCAGTCTTTTCAATGCTGATGAAGAATGCGCTTTTAAGATGTCTACAAGTATTTTCGTACACATATTATGTACACATTAGCAGTTTCATTCACTGTGGGCATAGACCGATCATTAAAAGAATGAAATTTTGTATAAATACATTTGTGTTATATATATCATGTATACACCCATACACGAATCTGTGGCCAGCTAGGTTGTTCAAGATGATATGATGTATATATTTATGTTCTCTTGCATCTGACGACGGTGCATGTTTTTCAAGCAAATGGAACTTAGGAAAAACAAAGTCAGGTTTTAAATAATCGACCTCTTAACAAAGGAAGATTATGTTACTTTATGAAGATATTTTAACCTACTAAGTATTGTTGAATGTATGTAATCCATTTTATACAAAATTTTCTCGAACATGTCTTCTGAAACTGAAACCTTCTAATGACTTTCACATGGAAGAATAAAGATAAAAAGTTAAAGGAGTCAGATTTCCCATAAGAAGTTTCTTTGCAGTGATTGAAAGTCACTATTCCTATTCCAGGAAGCCAAGACTACTATTGGGTAGGTGGATCAGATCACCTGCACAAGGGACTATGGTCTTGGATCGATGGAAGGCCTTTGGATGCTGAGAAAAGTTACTGGCGTGACGAGGACCCTCATGAACTGACAAACACATCATGCCTCGAAATTTACAGAAATAGCAAGGAAGTTTTTCCCAGATGGAAGTTTGCACTTGTTCCTTGTGTTGGATATGAAAGGGGATTCATATGCCAGTATGAGCTCGAAAGATTATCATAGAACTGAAATTTATTGGTACTCCATAATCACAATGGAGTCATAAATAAATGTGCTTATAATTATTAGTGGTATGTTCTTTTAAATCTTCCTTCCTTCAAAAAATGAGCGTAAGTTCATATGAATTTATGTATGCATCTATGAGTAAATACATACATATATACAAGGAGAAAGCTACGTGATAGTTGGGAATCCTTGAAAATCCTCAGCTGTTTCTCAAGCAATATAACATTTACTCATCTGCCGCTTTCTCTAACACCTTCTATTCAGGTCAACACTCTCGCAGAACCAAGAATAACGAGAGCCTTTTACTGTCACTCTTTACACTTGTAACGCATTCGACAGACAACCAAAACTTTCTAGTGTTTTTCTTGGACCTATTAATGTTAATTTTATGGTTATTTACCTTTGTACTCATAGCTGTTGATACCCCGTCTACCCTATCCCCATTTAGATTGGTCTTCCTTTTCTTCATGAACAACTTGCCATGATCCATAAATTGAATATTTTCTAATCCTCCTCTTAATATAGTTAACCTCAAACTACCTACCTCAAGTTATACCTTCGATCAGTTACAGAAACAACTAAGTTTACTTGATCTCTTCTTATAATAGTCTGAAAGTGAATAAGTCCTTTCTATATCTAACTAGCTGACCAACCCAGCGCTGCCCAGGATAATTCTGAATGACGACTGTTAAAATTTCTATCTCTCTCTCTCTCTCTCTCCTGCCAATTCTTCCTCAGTTTTTCTCCATTTCTCCTACCTAACACCACTCTCTCTCTCTCTCTCTCTCTCTTTTCCCACTTTCTCTTCCCTAACACCCGCTCTATTCTCTCTCTCACTTTCTGTCCCTCTCACTCCCTCTTTCTCTCACTCTCTCACTTCTTCTCAACCTCACTATTTCTTTCTCTCACTCTCTCCTCTTTCTCCCTCTCTCTCTCTCTCTCTCTTACTTTCTCTCTCCAACCCTACCTGTCACTTTCCCACTCTCTTCTCCCTAACACCCCCTCTACTCTCTCTCTCTCTCTCTACTCTCCCCCTCTCTCTCTCTCTCTTTCTCTTCTCACTTCCTCCCCCTCTCACTATTTCTTTCTCTCACTCTCTCCCTCTCCCTCACCTCTCTCTTTCTCTCTTTCTCACTCCAACCCTCCCTGTCTCTTTCCCTGTTTCTTCTCCCAACCACCCCTATACTGTCTCACTTCCTCTCTCTCTCACTCTCTCTCACACTCTCTCACTTCTTCTTCTTCTCTCTCTCTCTCTCTTTCTCTCCCCAACTCTCCCTGTCTCTTTCCCTCTTTCTTCTTCCGAACACCCCCTCTACTCTCTCTCTCTCTCTCTCACTTCCTCTCCCTCTCACTCTCTCCTTGTCACCCCCTTCCAAACCCCCACCCCCTTCTGGTACCACTGATGCCTTACCCTCTCAATATTCTTTTCCGAAATTAGGTATGATAAAGTCGTAAAGTTACTAAGTCTATGGGCATAACCAGCCCCATTTCATGGGCAGAACCAGCCCCATTTCAGGGAATTTATAAGTGATAAATGGACTGGTACTGCCGGGTCACGAACTGGAGTTGTTGGATAAGTTCTGTGTCGAGGGTTCGTGACCCGGTAGTCCCAATCCATTTATCATTTATAAATTCCCCTTCGGTGATAATTCTCCATCGGAGATATTCCCGAGGTAGCATGAATTTGATATTAAGCAACATTTGTAGCTTCATGATTGTATATAAATCACGATGTGATAAAAAATTTCATAATAAGAGCTGCATGTTCCAAACATACCAATGAACTATCATGGTGGAGGTGGGTTAATGCCGAGGCTAAGTACAACTTCCCCGCTCACGACGGGTAAAAAGTACAGCAAACTCGCCATTCACTTACACCTCTCTTGATAGCTCAGTGGTAACATCGACTGGAGTTGCTGGATAAGTTCTATGTCGAGGGTTCGTGACCCGGCAGTAACAATCCATTTATCACTTATAAATTCCCCTTCGGTGATAATTCTCCATCGGATATATTCCGAGTAGCGTAAATTTAAATAAGCGATATTGCATATATCATGATTGTATATAAATCATATATATGATAAAAATTTCATAATAAGATATATATGTTTCAAGCGTATAATGAACTATCATGGTGGAGGTGGGTTAATGCATTAAGTACAACTTCCCCGCTCACGATGGGTAAAAAGTACAGTAAAAACTCATATTCATTTATATCTCTTGATAGCTCAGTGGTAAAGTCGACTGGAGTTGCTGGATAAGTTCTGTATTATACCCGGCAGTATATCCATTTGTCATTATAAATTCCCCTTTATATATTCTCCATCGGATATATATATTATAAATTTAATAAATATATATATATATATATATATATATATATATATATATATATATATATATATATATATATATATATATATATATATATATATATATATATATATATATATATATATATATATATATATATATATATATATATATATATATATATATATATATATATATATATATATATATATATATATATATATATATATATATATATTAGTGTGAGAGTCAGGAGTCAATTCATACTTAAAATCATCAATGAAGGGCAGAGGACACACAGATATACAAGCTGACTTTATTCCAACGTTTCGTAATTATCGAATTAATTACATCATCAGGGCTGTTAAAATAAGCAATAAAATTCTTTGTAAAATCATAAAAGCTAAAAATAAAGGCTAAAAATTATTCATACAAAAATTTCAGAAATGTACACAAACATTAAAATTAAAGAACAAATTTTTTAAAAAATCATTACATTAAAATGAAGGTAACAGAATATACAGTAAACGAAAATTGAAAACTATCCGTGAAAGGGGTTACAGAACAAAAGATTAAGGACCGACCTGGAGGAGTGACAGCTTTAAACTAAACATAAACATAAATGGAAAGAACACAAGTCAGGATAAATATAGAGGAGAGGAGGACGTGTGAGTGTTTAACGACGGAACAAGTTGTTTGATGAAAAGTGATTCCAGAATAACAAGGTCTTGAGGGTTGGTGGTATGGCCTAAAATGTAGAAGTCTTTATTATCAATGTGTGTTTACAAATTTTTGAGTGATTTCTGATATTGGAATGTTCCGGGTTTGAAATTCTGCTACCTGTACGGAAGCTTACGCCACGATGAGAATCGATACGCACCTTAAGGAGTCTACTGGTGGATCCCACATAGGTCCCTGTTTGACATTCAGGGCAATTATATTTATAAATGATACCAGATGACATATAAGGTGATAACCGATCTTTGGTTTTAAAGAGTGAACCAATGGTGAAAGGGTTCTTAGGGATTAAAGTAACATCAATGGCATAAAAATGATCCTGAATAATTTGAGTGAACTTTTTGTGAAACTTGAGGTCATGAGTAAATGGAAAGCTTGCGTAAAATTTCATTTTTTGGACGGTTAAAACTGCTGGTTTAGTAATGAAATGTTTGTTGAGTAATTTATGTAATTTCCTATACACCAGCTTTGCAGGGAAACAGTTATTATTAAAAAAAGTCAACCAAAAAAGAAATTTCCTTATGAAAAAGGCTCCAGTTCGACGTAAGGGCGAGTGCCCTGTGGAGAAGGGTAGAAACAGAGTTGGATTTAAAATTATCGAAGCAAGAGCTATAAAAGTTGGTACCAAGTCTAGTAAAAGTCTTCTTCCTAAAAACCGTGGTATTGAAACTGTCGTGTTCTCTAAAAACTAGAACGTCCAGGAATGGTAGACGGTCGTTCGCCTCTTTCTCGATAGTAAACTTTATGCTCGAGTGTATAGTATTGGCATATTCGACGAAGAGGTCCTAAAAGTCTACAGGATTTTATCTCTCATATACAGGAACGCCATAACAGAAAACTTGTTAGTCTAGGAATTACTGTCCCCAAATTTTAATAATTTAACGACTGTATTTAATTTTTCCAGCATTGTTTTGTCTAAGAGAGAGGAGTTCTTGCTGTCTCTGGGTTTGGACTTCTGCTTGCCTAACTATAAACCTAACTTTACAAAATTCTTTTTGCCACTTGAATCGATATTCCACCGTCTCAAAGCACTCCCCTTTCAAACTGATCTGGTAAGTCTGCAAAAACGACTGTACGAACTTTCTCACAGCACCTTTCGAAATCTCAAAACTAGATGGACCCCTTTTTTCCGAAAGGAAGATTTTGACATCATGAAACAATTGGCAAAAAACGAAGACATCATTCTCACCGACCTGATAAAGGTAAAGGTACAGTGATCCTCAATAAATGTGAGTACATATCAAAATGGAAAGTATTTTAAACGATAGAACAAAATTTGAACCCATTGGGACGCCTGACTACTATAATATTTTTAAAATTGAAGACAAAATCAACCGTTTTCTAAGGTCTCTTAAGAAGGACAATGTCATCAATGAAACCATTTACCAAGATCTTTTTTCCACAGGCTCATCTTATGGTATCCTTTACGGCCTACCGAAAATTCACAAACCTGACATCCCCTTAGACCTATCCTTGCCTCGTTCAAAACACCAAATTATAAATTAGCCAAATTTCTTGTACCCATGCTTGAGCATCTAACTAAGAATAAGTATTCATTGAATAACTCCTTTCAATTTAAAGAAACCATTCTTAGACAAGATTCAGATTTATTCATGGCCAGTCTCGACGTCGAGTCATTATTTACTAATATCCCTGTTGGAGAAACTATTGAATTAATTCTTAACAAGCTGTTTCCTGTTCCTGATTCTACTTTTAATCATTTTAATCGCACGAATTTTAAAACTTTATGAACTCGCAGTGCTGGACACTGCATTTATTTTTAATGGTAAATTATTCAAACAAGTAGAGGGCATGGCCATGGGTTCCCCCTCTTGGCCCTCACATTTGCTAATATCTTTATGTGCTCCTGGAGGAGCGCATGTTGATAATTGCCCATTAAGGTTCTACCCCCTTTATTCCAGGTTTGTTGACGATACGTTCGGCCTCTTTAAAGTGAATACGAAGCTGACCTCTTCGTCGAATATGCCAATACTATACACTCGAGCATAACGTTTACTATCGAGAAAGAGGCGAACGACCGTCTACCATTCCTGGACGTTCTAGTTTTTAGAGAACACGACAGTTTAATACCACGGTTTTTAGAAAGAAGACTTTACTGACTTGGTACCAACTTTATAGCTCTTGCTTCGATAATTTTAAATCCAACTCTGTTTCTACCCTTCTCCACAGGGCACTCGTCCTTACGTCGAACTGGAGCCTTTTTCATAAGGAAATTTCTTTTTTAATTGACTTTTTTTAATAATAACTGTTTCCCTGCAAAGCTGGTGTATAGAAATTACATAAATTACTTAACAAACATTTCATTACAAAACCAGCAGTTTTAACCGTCCAAAAATGAAATTTTACGCAAGCTTTCCATTTACTCATGACCCCAAGTTCCACAAAAAGTTCACTCAAATTATTCAGGATCATTTTTATGCCATTGATGTCACTTTAATCCCTAAGAACCCTTTCACCATTGGTTCACTCTTTAAAACCAAAGATCGGTTATCACCTTATATGTCATCTGGTATCATTTACAAATATACTTGCCCTGAATGTCAAACAGGGACCTATGGGGATCCACCAGTAGACTCCTTAAGGTGCGTATCGATTCTCATCGTGGCGTAAGCTTCCGTACAGGTAGCAGAATTTCAAACCCAGAACATTCCAACATCAGAAATCACTCAAAAATTTGTAAAAACACACATTGATAATAAAGACTTCCACATTTTAGGCCATACCAAACCCTCAAGACCTTGTTATCCTGGAATCACTTTTCATCAAACAACTTGTTCCGTCGTTAAACACTCACACGTCCTCCTCTCTCTATATTTATCCTGACTTGTGTTCTTTCTATTTATGTTTATGTTTAGTTTAAAGCTGTCACTCCTCTAGGTCGGTCCTTAATCTTTGTTCTGTAACCCTTTCACAGATGGTTTTCAATTTTAGTTTACTGTATACTCTGTTACCTTCATTTTAACGTAATGATTTTTAAAACTTTTTGTTCTCTAATTTTAACGTTTGTGTACATTTGTGAAAATTTTGTATGAATAACTTTTAGCCTTTATTTTTAGCTTTTTATGATTTTACAAAGAATTTTATTTTCATATTTTAACAGCCCTGATGATGTAATTAATCCGATAATTACGAAACGTTGGAATAAAGTCAGCTTGTATATCTGTGTGTCCTCTGCCCTTCATTGATGATTTTATATATATATATATATATATATATATATATATATATATATATATATATATATATATATATATATATATATATATATATATATATATATAATCAGAAAGCTACAAACGTCCTTTAATATCAATTCACTCTACCTCCGAAATAATATATTTTCATATATGTTACCGAAGGGAATTTTTAAGTTGATAATAAGTCCACCGTCCCGTGGGATCGAACCAGCGACGGACGAGGAATCAGGGCTACAGTGACGCACTAGCGAAATCGGCCACAAGAGGTATAAGTGAATAACATCTCCCGTCAACTCACCCGTCGAACTCAGGTGTTTTGCGTTTGGAGACGATATCCACCTCTCTGCCATGTTGACCGTGTAGTGCGTTTGTCGCACGTAGCCATATTATGACTATTTATCACATCACCGTGATTCATATACAATCAAGAAAGCTACAAACGTCCTTTAATATCAATTCTCTACCTCGAAATAATATATTTTCATATATGTTACCGAAGGGAATTTTAAGTTGATAATAAGTCCACCGTCCCGTGGGATCGAACCAGCGACGGACGAGGAATCAGGGCTACAGTGACGCACTAGCGAAATCGGCCACAAGAGAGGTATAAGTGAATAACATCTCCCGTCAACTCACCCGTCGAACTCAGGTGTTTTGCGTTTGGAGACGATATCCACCCACCTCTGCCATGTTGACCGTGTAGTGCGTTTGTCGCACGTAGCCATATTATGACTATTTATCACATCACCGTGATTCATATACAATCAGAAAGCTACAAACGTCCTTTAATATCCAATTCACTCTACCTCGGAAATAATATATTTTCATATATGTTACCACGGGACGGTGGACTTATTATCAACTTAAAAATTCCCCTTCGGTAACATATGTGAAAATATATTATTTCCGGGAGGTAGAGTAATTGATATTAAAGGACGTTTGAAGCTTTCTGTTGTGCATATGAATCACGGTGATGGATAAATAGTCATAATATGGCTACGTGCGACAAACACACTACACGGTCAACATGGCTGGTGGGGTGATGGTCTCCAAACGCAAAACATACCTGAGTTCGACGGGTGAGTTGACGGGAGATGTTATTCACTTATACCTCTCTTGTGGCCGATTTCATAGTGCGTCACTGTAGCCCTGATTCCTCGTCCGTCGCTGGTTCGATCCTTAATGACGGACTTATTATCAACTTAAAAATCTCCCTTCAACTAACATATATGAAAATATATTATTTCCGAGCCGAGTGAATTGATATTAAAGGACGTTTGTAGCTTTCTGATTGTATATGAATCACGGTGATGTGATAAATAGTCATATATATATATATATATATATATATATATATATATATATATATATATATATATATATATATATATATATATATATATATTCATATATACTTGTATGTATATATATATTTATATTTATATATATATTTATATATATATATATATGTATATATATATATATATATATATATATATATATATATATATATATATATATATATTGTATACATATAATATATATATATATATATATATATATATATATATATATATATATATATTCTGAGGTAATGCTACATCATGCATAGGTAATACCACCAACAAATACCATAAAATTTTTACTAAAAAAACAAACGCTTCTCTAATGTGTTTCATCGGCGCTATGAAGCAAAATTGTTTTCTCAGAGCGGGAGTTACAAAACTCGATGCTTTTCAAAAAAGTGTTTTTCTAATGGATCCACTAATGCACTTTAAAGTGTCATTTCGCAGCGACTGTTTCTAGCCCAGATTTTTAATGACCTGTTTTCCGATGCTGCGCCGAGAAAGAAGGAAGAGAGCTGATACTGAGCGACTTCTGTTTATTGTTTTTTCGGTTTCTCTGCAGTCGCGTGTCACTAAAGACGTTTGGGCAAAATTTCTCTCGTATT
Organism: Macrobrachium rosenbergii; assembly: GCF_040412425.1. Classification (NCBI taxonomy): domain Eukaryota; kingdom Metazoa; phylum Arthropoda; class Malacostraca; order Decapoda; family Palaemonidae; genus Macrobrachium; species Macrobrachium rosenbergii. The sequence continues at coordinate 29,538,936 of NC_089776.1, read as the reverse complement.
TTCTATTTTATCATTTTTCGAATAATTCAAGTCTTTTTTTGTTCAACGATTGTTGAAAGGTTTGTTTGAATGGAACGAATTTTAATAGGTGAGAATTTTATTAACATCTTTTCATGTCTGAAAACTATAAAAATAATAAAGTTTTTTTTTTTTTTTTCAATTCCACTCTTCGTTTTACATTGTTTCTAGATGAAAGTGTATACCAAATTGTAGTGAGAAAAAGTCCATAAAAACACTTGTATCTTTCGATGCTTGATCGTCAAAATTTATTTTTTTATTTTTAATTTTAGTGTCAGTAACAACGATTTTTAAGAGGAAAATAGACTCAAACGATCTAAACACTTTTATGCTGCTTATTTCAATCATACCAAAGCGGTATACTAAAGCGTTAGGCCTACTGTAAGCGCAGTGTACTCGTCTTTAGCATGTTCCGTATAAAATAAGATTAGAATTTATTGGGTATAAAATGCCTAAGGGTGTGTTTATGGACTTTTGATTTATTGGCTGCACCAGATGGGTAGAAGTGTTGTAATACGTCGGTGAGGTGGAGGGGGGAGGGGAGGGGCGGAGAAGAGGGGGAAGGGGGTTTACATAGTTTTTGTACCGCCAGCGTTTGTGGAGGGTGTAGTATTTGCTCGTACAATTATTTTAATTTTTTGTTTGTAATGTAATTCATTTAATAAAATGCATACTTTTCAGTATTAATATTATTGGACAAACTAAATATATGTAGGTTAATATTGACACTGTCGAAATTGTTATTATTATTGCTATTTGGAAAGCTGATGACAAAATTGGCCCTTTTCTGTTAGTTGCAATTATGATTTATTTTTGTTGTTTTTATATTCTGACCAAGTTTCTCCGGTAATTTCCAATGCTGCGTAACATTGTATGGACAAATGAAATCTCATTATCAAAAATAAAATTTTTCGCTGTGCGTGATATGGACGTCGTTTCGTTGTTCAACCAAAAAAATCGAGTTTTTCGTCTGCTGCAAAGAAATTCGTCAGTTAGCAAATAAGAAATTATGTTTAATAATGTGGCGCACTGTGAATTTGTCCTTAAAAGATAAACGTTGTAATTTTTCTTTATTTCCTTATTGACAACAGTGGCTGAAGATTTAGTGAAATCCAAATATTTAAGATTTAATCGTCGAAAAAACAATAATAACAGTACTTAAACCGTTAAGAGTCATAATTCCGATGGAGAAGAATCATCTGTCCCTTGAGTTTGATTTTCGTGTACAGTGTGTATTTTCACGCGTGATGT
>NC_089776.1:29460167-29532667 GCF_040412425.1 Macrobrachium rosenbergii | reverse complement strand
CATATACCTTCCTGTGTATTAATCCAACAGTAAAAAATCAGCATAATTAATTATAACCTCTATCACCTGTAGTCTATTCTATCATGTAATCCTTGCATTCAGATAACTATCATTTAACTACTCCTTTTCCTGTTCAGCTAACTTGGGAAGACACGTTATTATTACCATATACTAGTCCTCATTAAAAATATATATATGTATTTATGTAAAAGTCACTTTATGTCATTACTCGTCATTCCACCCCATTGATAAGGTCTCATTTCCTTCATTTCTATCTGATGTAATATAAGCATATATTTCTACTACAGTAATATCACGGTAACTGATGTAAATACAGGTAAAGGAATCATATGTAGCAATAACGAATACGATTTCTAAATGGCGATTTAGGTTGGTCATTTCAAAGGCAATTCAATTTCAGAGCTGTGCTAAGATGGATCTGAGTCGCTGCGACTGCTGTTATCTTTTGTGGAGAATGCTTTAGGAATGGCAAGCGGCAAGAGATTTCTGCAGGAGATTGAGCAGTCGTTCAGTCGACTTGGCCGTGTTCCGACCTTACTCCAGGATTGGTACTGTGTGTTGATGTTCTAGACAACAGGGTAAGCCATTAATGCAGTCTTTCAATGCTGATGAAGAATGCGCTTTAAGATGTCTATGCTATTTTCTGCACACATATTATGTACACATTAGCAGTTTCCATTCATTGTGGCATAGACCGATCATTAAAGAATGAATTCTGATATATACATTTGTGTTATATATATCATGTATACACTCCATACACGAATCTGTGGCCAGCTAGGTTGTTCAAGATGATATGATGTATATATTTATGTTCCCCTTTGCATCTGACGACGGCATGTTTTTCAAGCAAATGGAACTTAGGAAAACAAAGTCGTTTTTAATAACGACTAACAAAGGAAGCATTATGTTACTGTATGAAGATATTTAATCCTACTGGCATTGCTGAATGTATGTAATCCATTTTATACAAAATCTTCTCGAACATGTCTTCTGAAACTGAAACCTTCTAATGACTTCATACGGAAGAATAAAGATAAAAGTTGCATGAGTCAGATTTCATACAGTTTCTTTGCAGTGATTGAAAGTCACTATTCCTATTCCAGGAAGCTAAGACTACTATTGGGTAGGTGGATCAGATCACCTGCACAAGGGACTATGGTCTTGGATCGATGCATGTCTTTTGATGCTGGAGAAAGTTAATATGACGAGGACCCTCATGAACTGACAAAACACATCATGCCTCGAAATTTACAGAAATAGCAAGGAAGTTTTTCCTCCTAGATGGAAGTTTGCACTTGTTCCCTTGTGTTGATATGAAAGGATTCATATGCCAGTATGAGCTCGAAAGATTACTTATAGAACTGAAATTTATTGGTACCCATAATCACAATGGAGTCATAAATAAATGTGCTGATAATTATTAGTATGTCTTTTAAATCTTCCTTCCTTCAAAAAGAGAGCGTAAGTTCATATGAATTTATGTATGCATCTAAGAGTAAATACATACATATATACAAGGAGAAAGCTACGTGATAGTTGGGAATCCTTGAAAATCCTCAGCTGTTTCTCAAGCAATATAACATTTACTCATCTGCCGCTTTCTCTAACACCTTCTATTCAGGTCAACACTCTCGCAGAACTAAGAATAACGAGAGCCTTTTACTGTCACTCTTTACACTTGTAACGCATTCGACAGACAACCAGAACTTTCTAGTGTTTTTCGACCTATTAATGCTAATTTTATGGTTACTTACCTCTGCACTCATAGCTGTTGATACTCCCGTCTACCCTATCCCCATTTAGATTGATTCTTTTCATGAACAACAACTTGCTATGATCCATAAATTGAATATTTCTAATACTCCTTTAATATAGTTAACCCCAAACCACGCATCAAGTTATACCTTCGATCAGTTACATAGAAACAACTAAGTTTACTTGATCTCTTCTTATAATAGTCTGAAAGTGAATAAGTCCTTTCTATATCTAACTAGCTGACCAAACCGGCGCTGCCTGGGATAACTCTGAATGACAACTGTTAAAATTTCTATCTCTCTCTCTCTCTCTCTCTCTCTCTCTCTCTCCCGCCAATTCTTCCTTCAGTTTTTCCATTCTCCTCACTTCTCTCTCTTCTCTCTCTCTCTTACCAAGCACCCGCCCATTCTCTCTCTCACTCTCTGTCCCTCTCCACTCCTCTTTCTCTCACTCTCTCACTTCTTCTCAACTCCTCACTATTTCTTTCTCTCACTCTCTTCCCTCTTTCTCCCTCTCTCTCTTACTTTCTCTCTCCAACCCTACTCCATTTCTCCTCACTCTCTTCTCCTAACACCCCTCTTACTCTCTCTCTCTCTCTCTCTCTCACTTACTCTCCCCCTCTCTCTCTCTCTCTTTCTCTTTCTCACTTCCTCCCCCTCTCACTATTTCTTTCTCTCACTCTCTCCCTCTCCCTCACCTCTCTCTTTCTCTCTTTCTCACTCCAACCCTCCCTGTCTCTTTCCCTGTTTCTTCTCCCAACCACCCCTATACTGTCTCACTTCCTCTCTCTCTCACTCTCTCTCACACTCTCTCACTTCTTCTTCTTCTCTCCTCTCTTTCTCTCCCCAACTCTCCCTGTCTCTTTCCTCTTTCTTCTTCCGAACACCCCCTCTACTCTCTCTCTCTCTCACTTCCTCTCCCTCTCACTCTCTCCTTGTCACCCCCTTCCAAACCCCCACCCCCTTCTGGTACCACTGATGCCTTACCCTCTCAATATTCTTTTCCGAAATTAGGTATGATAAAGTCGTAAAGTTACTAAGTCTATGGGCATAACCAGCCCCATTTCATGGGCAGAACCAGCCCCATTTCTGGGAATTTATAAGTGATAAATGGATCAGTACTACGGGTCACGAACTGGAGTTGTTGGATAGTTCTGTGTCGAGGTTCGTGGACCCGCAGTCCAATCCATTTATCATTTATAAATTCCTTCGGTGATAATTCTCCATCGGAGATATTCTCGAGGTAGCATGAATTTGATATTAAGCAACATTTGTAGCTTCATGATTGTATATAAATCATGGTGTGATAAAAATTTCATAAAAAGAGCTGCGTGTTCCAAACGTACCAATGATCTATCATGGTGGAGGTGGGTTAATGCTTATGGTTAAGTACACCTCCTGCTCATGAAGGGTAAAAGTACAACCGCCATTCGCTACACTCTTGATAGCTCAGTGGTAACATCGACTGGAGTTGCTGGATAAGTTCTGTGTCGAGGGTTCGCGGACCGGCAGTACTCAATCCATTTGTCACTTATAAATTTCCCTTTGCGCACTTTCCATCGATATATTCCTCGAGGTAGCGTGAATTTAATAAATATATATATATATATATATATATATATATAGTATATATATATATATATATATACATATATATATATATATATATATATATATATATATATATATATATATATATTAATATATATATATATATATATATATATATATATATATATATATATATATATATATATATATATATATATATATTATATATATTATATATATTATATATTATATATATATATATATATATATATATATATATATATATATATATGTTATATATATATATATATATACATATATATATATACATATATATACATATATACATATATACATACATACATATATATATATATATATATATATATATATATATATATATATATATATATATATATATATATATATATATATATATATATTAGTGGAGTCAGAGTCAATTCATACTTCTAAAATCATCAATTAATATGTTATATATAGACACACAGATATAAGCTGACTTTATTCCAATTAGTTTCGTAATTATCGAATTAATTACATCATCAGGCTGTTAAAATAAGCAATAAAATTCTTGTAAAATCATAAAAGCTAAAAATAGTTACAAAAATTATTCATACAAAATTTCAGAAATGTCACAAATACAAAATTAAAGAACAAATTAAAAAAAAAATCATTACATTAAAATGAAGGTAACAGAATATACAGTAAACAAAAATTGAAAACTATCCGTGAAAGGGGTTACAGAACAAAATATTAAGGACCGACCTAGAGGAGTGACAGCTTTAAACTAAACATAACCATAAATGGAAAGAACACAAGTCAGGATAAATATAGAGGAGAGGAGGACGTGAGTGTTTGTAACGACGGAAATGTTGTTTGATGAAAAGGATTCCAGAATAATGTCTTGAGGGAGTTATAGATATTATTCTAAAATGTAGAAGTCACATATCAATGTGTGTTTTACAAATTTTTGAGTGACTTGCGATATTGGAATGTTCCGGGTTTGAAATTTGCTACCTGTATGAAGCTTTGCGCCAATACTTTATGAGAATCGATACGCATCTTAAGGAGTCTACTGGCGGATCTCACATAGGTCCCGTTTGACATTCAGGCAATTATATTTATAAATGATACCAGATGACATATAAGGTGATAACTGATCTTTGGTTTTAAAGAGTGAGCCAATGGTGAAAGGGGGTTCTAGGGAGATTAAAGTAACATCAATGGCATAAAATGATCCTGAAGAATTTGAGGAACTTTCAGAAACTGAGGTCATGAGTAAAATGGAAAGCTTTGCGTAAAATTTCATTTTTTGACGGTTAAAACTGCTGGTTTAGTAATGAAATGTTTGTTGAGTAATTTATGTAATTTCCTATACACCAGCTTTGCAGGGAAACAGTTATTAAAAAGTCAACTAAAAAGAAATTCTCATGAAAAGGCTCCAGTTCGACGTAAGGCGAGTGCCCTGTGGAGAAGGGTAGAAACAGAGTTGGATTTAAAATTATCGAAGCAAGAGCTATAAAAGTTGGTACCAAGTCTAGTAAAAGTCTTCTTCCTAAAACCGTATTGGAACTGTCGTGTTCTCTAAAAACTAGAACGTCCAGGAATGGTGTATTTGTCGTTCGCCTCTTTCTCGATAGTAACTATGCTCGAGTGTATAGTATTGGCATATTCACAAGAGGTTTAGTTTGCATATATATATATATATATATATATATATATATATATATATATATATATATATATATATATACATATATATTTATTTCCCCAATGCGTGAACGGTGTGGTATATCATGAGGCACAAAATACGCATCTCATTAAACAAAATTAATCTTGATTTAAAAAAAGAGTGCTGTGAAAAATATCGAGATTTCTCAGCCCACATCTCATTACAAAGACAGCTGTTTATTTCCCATGGAACTGATTTTTATTTTTTGCAAAGGACCCTTGTCACGCCAGATAACGCCAAAGCGTGTATTTAAAAGCCGTTCCCTCCTGACGGTGATATGCAAAGGCACAATGGAGCGATACGCGCTGTTGTTCCTCTTTCTTCAGATCTCTGTTTCTGTATCAGGTAGGAATTTGGGTGATAATTATAGTAAGGGTGATATTATTATTATTATTATTATTATTATTATTATTATTATTATTATTATTATTATTATTATTATATTATTATTATTATTATTATTTCAGTAGATGAAATCTATTCCCATGGAACAAGCACAGGGGCTATCAACAAACTGCAGCGGTAATTGATCTTGGAAACATAGCCAGTGGTTTTTCATCTCCAAAGTAGCACTATTCGCCTCTTTGAAAGCACACACTCCACGCCTGCAAAGACTGGGTGTCCTTCCTTCTCAAGACTTCTCTCAAGTCATCTGTACAGCCATTCCAAGGTCTTTCTCTACACCTTCCTCCTGACACTTCTCAGTTATGTCCTGTTTTCCCAGCCTTCACTGTTCATTCCTTCACATGAACAGACTCTCAAAATACTCCTATCCTCCTTTCTCCAGAGCTAGCCTATTCACTCATTTCTTTTATATGTGTCATATTTCCCATCGCCACAATTCTTCACCTGCACAAATTATAAACTTCTTCTCAGAACAGCTACTATTTTTATTGCTCTGTACCTAAATATCCAAAGTTCATTTTGTATGGACAGACTCAAGAACCTCTGCACTTACATTACTTCCACAGAAAATAAAAATTAGTCTTTGTAATCTATTGCACGCCTCTTCTAACAGCTTTTTGTTTGACTCCTCTTTTGCCATCCGACCGTCATCCATCATATTTACTAGCAAATCCTCATAATGAATCGACCACTTTCAATCTTCCATCAATCGTACCCTTTGCTCCATCACCTAGATTGCCATTTAACCTTACTTGTGCTTCACAATTATTCTCAAGTTTTGTCTCTCTTCACCATTTTCCCTTCACTAATAAATTACCATTGCATCGTCTGAAATATCTGATATCCTGTCCTGAAACCTTGAGTTTATATCTACTGTCCTTTACCTAAGTTATACTATCGGTCAATGAACGATATTGGAGGGAGCAAATTAGACATAACACTTTTGTCTTCCATGTACTATTATATCCCAAAAACCAGTCACTTCTTTGTCAAATATTCTAACAGACATTTCAATTTCTATGGTAAAAATTTTTAATTACTCAGTTACTCATCTTTCTGTACCATACATTCCCAATTCATTCAACATTGCATCCATAACGATTCTATCATAGGATTTTACGAGGCCCAAACTGCTCACATAACACTTTATAGCAAAAGTTTATCTGTCATCCTTGCCTACATTTAGACTGTTCTTCCTCTATATGCCCTTCTCTTATGTGCTTTAATTTCTGGAAAAAAAATACCATATACCTTTCCTGGTGTAATAACTAACAGTGCAATCTGTAGCATAATTAATTATAACTCCTCTATCACCTGTAGTTCATTCTCTGTCATGTAACTTTCCATTCAGAGCAACTATCACAACTACCCTTTTCTGTTCTGCTAACTTAGGCAGACACGTTATCACCATAGTAGCTGTCCTCATTAAAAATATATATGTATTTATGCAAAGGCACTTTGGCGTCATTACTCGTTATTCTACCTCCCATTGATAAGGTCTCATTTCCTTCATTTCTATCTGACGTAATACAAGTATATTTCTACTACAGTAATGTCACGGTAACTGATGTAACACAGGTAAAGGAATTATGCGCACAACGAATACGATTTCTAAATGGCGATTTAGGTTGTCATTTTAAAGGCAATTCTATTTCTCAGAGCTGTGCCCAGATGGATTCGAGCTGCTAAGGACCGCTTATCTTTTTTTTTGTGGGAGAGTGCTTCTTTAGAAATGGCAAGGGCAAGAGATTTCTGCAGGAAATCCCGATACCGGTCGTTTCAGTCGACTTGGCCGTGTTCGACCTTACTCCAGAGGATTAAAATTTCGTGTGTTTAGACGTTCTGGACAATTAAGTAAGCCATTAATGCAGTCTTTTCACGCTGATGAAGAATGCGCTTAAGATGTCTACAAGCATTTCCCTTGCACATATTATGTACACATTAGCAGTTTCAATTCACTGTGGGTATAGACTGATCATTAAAAGAATGAAATTTTGTATAAATACATTTGTGTTATATATCATGTATACACTCATACAATGAATCAGGCCAGCTAGGTTGTTCAAGATGATATGATGTATATATTTATGTTCTCTTGCATCTGACGACGGTGCATGTTTTTCAAGCAAATGGAACTTAGGAAAAACAAAGTCAGGTTTTAAATAATCGACCTCTTAACAAAGGAAGATTATGTTACTTTATGAAGATATTTTAACCTACTAAGTATTGTTGAATGTATGTAATCCATTTTATACAAAATTTTCTCGAACATGTCTTCTGAAACTGAAACCTTCTAATGACTTTCACATGGAAGAATAAAGATAAAAAGTTAAAGGAGTCAGATTTCCCATAAGAAGTTTCTTTGCAGTGATTGAAAGTCACTATTCCTATTCCAGGAACCAAAGACTACTATTGGGTAGGTGGATCAGATCACCTGCACAAGGGACTATGGTCTTGGATCGATGGAAGGCCTCTGGATGCTGAGAAAAGTTACTGGCGTGACGAGGACCCTCATGAACTGACAACACATCATGCCTCGAAATTTATAGAAATAGTGCAGTTTTTCCCAGATGGAGGTTTGTATCTGTTTCCTTGTGTTGATATGAAAGGGAATTCATATGCCAGTATGAGCTCAAAAGACAATAATAGAACTGAAATTTATTGGTACTCCATAATCACAATGGAGTCATAAATAAATGTGATTCTATTTATTAGTGGTATGTTCATTTAAATCTTCCTTCCTTCAAAAAATGAGCGTAAGTTCATATGAATTTATGTATTTATTTATGTAAGTAAATACATACATATATACAAGGAGAAAGCTACGTGATAGTTGGGAATCCTTGAAAATCCTCAGTTATTTCTCAAGCAATATAACATTTACTCATCTGCCGCTTTCTCTAACACCTTCTATTCAGGTCAACGCTCTCGCAGAACCAAGAATAACGAGAGCCTTTTACTGTCACTCTTTACACTTGTAACGCATTCGACAGACAACCAAAACTTTCTAGTGTTTTTCTTGGACCTATTAATGTTAATTTTATGGTTATTTACCTTTGTATTTGTAGCTGTTGATAGCCCATCTACCCTATCCCCATTGATATTGGTCTTCCTTTTCTTCATGAACAACTTGCCATGATCCATAAATTGAATATTTTCTAATCCTCCTCTTAATATAGTTAACATTAAACTACCTACCTCAAGTTATACTCTTCGATCAGTTACAGAAACAACTAAGTTTATTTGATCTCTTTCTTATAATAGTCGAAAGTGAATAAGTTCTTTCTATATCTAACTAGCTGACCAAACCGGCGCTGCCCGGGATAACTCTGAATGACGACTGTTAAAATTTCTATCTCTCTCTCTCTCTCTCTCCTGCCAATTCTTCCTCAGTTTTTCTTCATTTCTCCTCACTCTCTCTCTCTCTCTCTCTCTCTCTCTCTCTCTCTCTTTTCCCACTTTCTCTACCAAGCACCTGCACTTCTATTCTCTCTCACTTTCTGTCCCTCTCACTTTCTTCTCTCACTCTCCCAATTTTTCCTCAACCTTACTCTTTCTTTCTCTCACTCTCTCTCTTTCTCCTCTCTCTTTTCTCTCTCTTACTTTCTCTCCAACCTCCTTGCCGTTTCCCACTCTCTCCCTAACACCCTCTACTTCTCTCTCACTTACTTCCTCTCTCTCTCTTTTCTCACTGTCCATTTATTATTTTGCATTGTTTCACTCTTTCATTCTTCTTTCACTAGTAACCACTTACTTTTCTTCCTTTCTTCTCCTGAACAACCTCTTTACTCTCTCTCTCTCACTTCCTTCCTCTCACTCTCTCCTTGTCACCCCTTCCAAAACCCCCCACCCCATTCTGGTATATTGCCCAGTATTCACACTTACGTGTTCAATAAACCTAAATGAAATTCAAATCATCATAAACAAGTAAAAATGAGCTGAATTTTCTTTCTGGCGCATCGGAGTTTTCTGGTACAGTGTATAATGCTGTATGAAACTCAGCCACGGCCCGGTGGTGGTGGACTGTGTTGTTGGCACCCATAGCGGCGCCAGGCGACGATCATGGCTAGCTTTTAACCTTTAAATAAAATATAACCATTGAGGAGGATAGAGGGCTGCAAATGTGGTATATGTTTGATGATTGGGGTGATGATCAACATACCAATCTGCAGTCCCCAGCTCAGGAGCCAAGATCTAGGGCTGGGACAGAAAAGGTGGATTGGACAGACAAATAGGTATTCATAACAGTTTTTCTTTTACAGAAAATTCAAAACATATCTTTCATAAAACTTTAAAATATTGCCCAGTGTCCATTGCTTACATATTCCAATAAATCGAAACGAAACTCAAATCATTAGGGAAAACGAACCTCTTCCAAAGCGGACACGAAAGTGATGGTGGAACAGTCTCGAAATCGTGCAACCTTTGGAGTTCCTGAGACGCCAACTTACTTCATAGGTAATGAGTTTTTTTTTTTTTTTTTTTTTTTTTCCGGAACTGAGAGCCTGGCTTTGCGCTTATGTTTTTCTGTTGACCTCTAGGTTTTTATGTGCTGTAAATAATAGTCATTGTTATATGAATATAGTCTTTTTATGCAATACTTTGGTTTTTATCTGTTTGTATGTAGATATGTATTTCTAACAATAACAATTACATTAAAAGCTTTATCATTTTTATTATTATTATTATTATTATTATTATTATTATTATTATTATTATTATATTATTATTCCATTAATATTTTAAGATGTATTAGTATATATATATATATATATATATATATATATATATATATATATATATATATATATATATATATATATATATATATATACACAAAATAAATATAATATAATAATAATAATAATAATAATAATAATAATAATATAGTAATAATACTAATAATAATAATGATGATGATGATGATAATAATAATTGATCTTATGATTATTGTTACTATTATTATTATTTATTATTATTATTACTGTTGTTGCTTGTTGCTGCTGCTGTTGTTGTTATGACTAATATTCATAAAATATACATTTGAATTAATATAATAATAATAATATTAATAATAATAATAATAATAATAATAATAATGTGATCTTATTATAATTATAATTATTATTATTATTATTATTATTATTATTATTATTATTATTACAATAATATTTTGAACATAGAAAATAATAATAATAATAATGCTATTACAATTGCACCAATATTTGAAACAGCATATAACCTTGATAATAAACAACATATTCCCACTCCAACAGAAACGGGAAAATGAGTTTTGAAAAGAAGAAAATAACCTTTCCCAGTAATGACTCTAAGTAACCTTTATGACCTTTTTAATTTTCTGTAAAAGAAAACATGGCAGCTTTGTCGCACTTCTTCTATCCGCCTTCAGATCTTAAAAACAACTGAAGACTGGGGGCGCTGCCAAGATTGGTATGTGATCATCACCTTCAATCACCAAACTGCCAAATTGCAGCTCTCTAACTGCTCACGTGGATTTTTATTCTATTTAAAGTTAAAGTTACCCATAATCGTATGGCATGATAGGCACCAACTGTTGGGCCTCTACTGACCGTGGCTTAGGCCACGCCGGACCATGGCTGGTTCATGGGCCGTGGCTGAAAGTTCATACAGCATTATACGGCATAGAAAACTCGATTGCGACGAAAGAATTTGCTGGCGGATTTTTTTACTTTTTTTGTTTTTAATCCTTTCCTCGAATTTTGGTAAATGTTCAGTTCTTCTTCTTCTTCTTCTTCTTCTTCTTCTTTAACTTCTTCTTCTTCCTTCTTCTTCCGAACACCCTACTCCTCTCTCTCTCTCTCACTTCCTCCTCCCTAAAAATCTCTACCTTGTCAACTTTTATCAAACCCTCTCCCCGTAGACATCTTCATTTATCTTCCCACTGCTTTCTCCTCTTTCCCTCTCACCCCCTCGTTCTTGTACCATCATATTTTCGTAGTTACTTAAGTCTATGGGCCCCCACTCCCGGCTTCATTACCGTATGAACCTTAGCATTTCTTCTAATTATAGTGTCAGATCTAATGGACTGGATTCCCTCCTTCACGAACTGGAGTTGTTGGATAAGTTCTGTGTCGAGGGTTCTTAACCCGGCAGTCCCAATCCATTTATCATTTATAAATTTTCGTGATTTTCTCATCAGTTATTTTATTTTTTTAGTTTGTTTCTGATATTAAGCAACATTGCGCTTCATGATTGTATAAATCAAGATGTGATAAAAAATTTCATAATAAGAGCTGCATGTTTCCGACATACCAATGAACTATCGCTGGTGGAGGGGGTTAATGCCGAGGCTAAATCAACCTCGCCTGAAACGTGGTAAAAATTGCAGCCCTCTAGCCATTCACTTACACATTTTATTTATAGCTCAGTTGAGATTAGCCATAATCGTGCTTGCTGGCAATTCTATGTCGAGAGTTTCGTGACCGGCCAGTAACAATCCATTTATGGGCTTCTCTATCCCGTGATAATTCTATACCGAGACCCGAAGTAGCGTGAATTGATATTAAGCCTTGACATTTGCAGCTTCAGAAAACTCAGTGCGCCGAGAAGATTTCATAATAAGGCTCTTGTTCCAAACGCATTGCCAATGAACTTCATGGTGGGTCTGGTTCGCTCCCGAGGCTAGTACAACTTCCCCGCCAACCCAGGTGTGTTTTCATAAACTCACCTTTTCAGTCTTACACTCTCTTTTAGCTCAGTGGACTGTGAGCGACTGGAATGTGCTGGTTCATGACCCGGCAGTTCTTTTATTGTTGTTTATAAATTTCCTTTGGTGTTAATTTTCCATCGGATATACCGAGGTGTGTAAATTTAATATATATATATATATATATATCAATATATATATATATATATATATACATATTATATATATAATATATTTCATCTATATATTTATATATATATATATATATATTATATATATTTATATATACACATATATATACACACATATATAATATATATACATATACATATATACATATATATATATATATATATATATATATATATATATATATATATATATATATATATATATATATATATATATATATACAAAATATATATATATATATATATATATATATATATATATATATATCCTATATATATTCTATATATATATATCCATATATATATATTATATATATATATATATATTTAGGTTATATATATATATATAGTATATATATATATATCATAGCCTATAAAATTATATATATAATAGGAGATATATATATATACATATATCATATACATAGGCTATATACATCTCGTATACATATGACTTTATTAGTCATTGTAGCTTTTTTAATATATCACGGATATATATATATATATACGCGCGCGCCAGACATATATATATCACAGACCACACACTATATATAAAACATATATATATAAGCAATATATATATATATTTTATTTTAATATACATATACATAAAATAAGGGCAAGCACACAGATATACAAGCTGACTTTATTCCAACGTTTCGTAATTATCAATTAATTACATCATCAGGCTATTAAATAAGCAATAAAATTCTTTGTAAAATCATAAAGCTAAAAATAAAGGCTAAAAATTATTCATTACAAAATTTAGAAATGTTCTAAACATTAAAATTAAAGAACAAATTAAAAAAATCATTACATTAAAATGAAGGTAATAGAATATACAGTATACAAAAATGAAAACTATCCGTGAAAGGGGGTTACAGAACAAAAGATTAAGGACCGACCTAGAGAGGTGACAGCTTTAAACTAAACATAACCATAAATGGAAAGAACACAAGTCAGGATAAATATAGAGGAGAGGGAGGACGTGTGAGTGTTTAACGACGGAACAAGTTGTTTGATGAAAAGTGATTCCAGAATAACAAGGTCTTGAGGTTGGTGGTATGGCCTAAAATGTAGAAGTCTTTATTATCAATGTGTGTTTTACAAATTTTTGAGTGATTTCTGATATTGGAATGTTGGGTTTGAAATTCTGCTACCTGTCGGGAAGCTTTTTGCCACGATGAGAATCGATACGCACCTTAAGGAGTCTACTGGTGGATCCATATAGGTCCCTTTGTTTGACATTCAGGGCAATTATATTTATAAATGATACCAGATGACATATAAGGTGATAACCGATCTTTGGTTTTAAGAGTGAACCAATGGTGAAAGGGTTCTTAGGGATTAAAGTAACATCAATGGCATAAAAATGATCCTGAATAATTTGAGTGAACTTTTTGTGAAACTTGAGGTCATGAGTAAATGGAAAGCTTGCGTAAAATTTCCTTTTTGGACGGTTAAAACTGCTGGTTTAGTAATGAAATGTTTGTCAGTAATTATTAATTTCCTATACACCAGCTTGCAGGAAACAGTTATTATTAAAAAGTCAAATTAAAAAGAAATTTCCTTATGAAAAAGGCTCCAGTTCGACGTAAGTACGAGTGCCCTGTGGAGAAGGGTAGTAACAGAGTTGGATTTAAAATTATCGAAGCAAGAGCTATAAAAGTTGGTACCAAGTCTATTCTCAGTCTTCTTCCTAAAAACCGTGGTATTGAAACTGTGTGTTCTCAAAAACTAGAACGTCCAGGAATGGGAGACATTGAGTCGTTGTATTTTCTCGATAGTAAAACTTTATGCTTAGTGTATAGTATTGGCATATTCGACGAAGAGGTAACTTCATATATATATATATATATATATATATATATATATATATATATATATATATATATATATATATATATATATATATATATATATATTTATTTCCCCAATGCGTGAACGGTGTGGTATATCATGAGGCACAAAATACGCATCTCATTAAACAAAATTAATCTTGATTTAAAAAAAGAGTGCTGTGAAAAATATCGAGATTTCTCAGCCCACATCTCATTACAAAGACAGCTGTTTATTTCCCAAGGAACTGATTTTTATTTTTTGCAAAGGACCTTTGTCACGCCAGATAACGCCAAAGCGTGTATTTAAAAGCCGTTCCCTTCTGACGATGATATGCAAAGGCACAATGGAGCGATACGCGCTGTTGTTCCTCTTTCTTCAGATCTCTGTTTCTGTATCAGGTAGGAATTTGGGTGATAATTATAGTAAGGGTGATATTATTATTATTATTATTATTATTATTATTATTATTATTATTATTACTATTTCAGTAGATGAAATCTATTCCCATGGACAAGCACACAGGGGCCATTAACAAACTGCAGCAGTAATTGATCTTGAAACATAGCCAGTGGTTTTTCATCTCCAAAGTCGCACCATTCGCCTTTTTGAAAGCACACACTACTTCCTGCAGATCAAAGTCCTTCCTTCTCAAGACTTCTCTCAAGTCATCTGTACAGCCATTCCAAGGTCTTTCTCTACACCTTCCTCCTGACACTTCTCAGTTATGCACTCTTTTCCCAGCCTTCACTGTCCATTCCTTCACATGAACAGACTCTCAAAATACTCCTATCCTCCTTTCTCCAGAGCTAGCCTATTCACTATTTCTTTTATATGTGTTCATATTTCCCATCGCCACAATTCTTCTCACTCCGCATAAATTATACAAACATTTCCTCACAACAGCTACTATTTTTTATTGCTCTCGTACCCAATATCCAAAGTTCATTTTTGTGATGGACAGTAGACTCAAGAACCCCCTTATGCAATTTACATAACTTCCACAGAAAACAAAATTAGTCTTTGTAATCTATTGCACGCCCTTCTAACAGCTTTTTGTTTGACCTCTTTTGCCATCCGACCGTCATCCATCATATTTACTAGCAAATCCTTATACGAATCGACCACTTTCAATCTTCCACTAATCGTAATTCTTTGCTCCATCACCTAGATTGCCATTTAACCTTACTTGTGCCTACAATTATTCTCAGGTTTTGTCTCTCTTTCACCATTTTCCCTTCACTAATAATTACCATTGCATCGTCTGAAATATCTGATATCCTGTCCTGAAACCTTGAGTTTATATCTACTGTCCTTTACCTAAGTTATACCATTTGTCCAATGAACGATATTGAGGAGCTACTGTGACATAATACTCTTGTCTAAGGCACAGTTATATCCCAAACCAGTCACTCTTTGCCTAAATATTCTAACAGACATTTCACTTCAATGGTAAAAATTTTTAATTACTCAGTTACTCATCTTTCTGTACCATACATTCCCAATTCATTCAACATTGCATCTATAACGATTCTATCATAGGATTTTACGAGGCCCAAACTGTTCACATAATACTTTACAGCAAAAGTTTATCTGTCTTCCTTGCCTACATTTAGACTGTTCTTCCTCTATATGCCCTTCTCTTATGTGCTTTAATTTCTGAAAAAAAATATACCATATACCTTTCCTGGTGTACTAACTAACAGTGCACCAGTATAATTAATTATAACCTCTATCACCTGTAGTTCATTCTCTGTCATGTAACTTTGCATTCAGAGCAACTATCACAACTACCCATTTCTGTTCTGCTAACTTAGGTAGACACGTTATTATCACCATAGTAGCTGTCCTCATTAAAAATATATATTTATTTATGCAAAAGTCACTTTGGCGTCATTACTCGTTATTCTACCTCCCATTGATAAGGTCTCATTTCCTTCATTTCTATCTGACGTAATATAAGTATATTTCTACTACAGTAATATCACGGTAACTGATGTAACACAGGTAAAGGAATTATGCGCACAACGAATACGATTTCTAAATGGCGATTTAGGTTGTCATTTTAAAGGCAATTCTATTTCTCAGAGCTGTGCCCAGATGGATTCGAGCTGCTGGGTGACCGCTGTTATCTTTTTGTGGAGAATGCTTTAGAATGGCAAGCGGCAAGAGATTTCTGCAGGAAGATTGAGTAGCAGTCGTTCAGTCGACTTGGCAGTGTTCGACCTTACTCCAGAGGATTGGTACCGTGTGTTTAGACGTTCTGGACAATTAGGTAAGCCATTAATGCAGTCTTTTCAATGCTGATGAAGAATGCGCTTTTAAGATGTCTATAAGTATTTTCGTACACATATTATGTACACATTAGCAGTTTCATTCACTGTGGGCATAGACCGATCATTAAAAGAATGAAATTTTGTATAAATACATTTGTGTTATATATATCATGTATACACCCATACACGAATCTGTGGCCAGCTAGGTTGTTCAAGATGATATGATGTATATATTTATGTTCTCTTGCATCTGACGACGGTGCATGTTTTTTCAAGCAAATGGAACTTAGGAAAAACAAAGTCAGGTTTTAAATAATCGACCTCTTAACAAAGGAAAGATTATGTTACTTTATGAAGATATTTTAACCTACTAAGTATTGTTGAATGTATGTAATCCATTTTATACAAAATTTTCTCGAACATGTCTTCTGAAACTGAAACCTTCTAATGACTTTCACTATGGAAGAATAAAGATAAAAGTTAAAGGAGTCAGATTTCCCATAAGAAGTTTCTTTGCAGTGATTGAAAGTCACTATTCCTATTCCAGGAACCAAAGACTACTATTGGGTAGGTGGATCAGATCACCTGCACAAGGGACTATGGTCTTGGATCGATGGAAGGCCTCTGGATGCTGAGAAAAGTTACTGGCGTGACGAGGACCCTCATGAACTGACAAACACATCATGCCTCGAAATTTACAGAAATAGCAAGGAAGTTTTTCCCAGATGGAGGTTTGCACTTGCTCCTTGTGCTGGATATGAAAGGGAATTCATATGCCAGTATGAGCTCAAAAGACAATAATAGAACTGAAATTTATTGGTACTCCATAATCACAATGGAGTCATAAATAAATGTGCTTCTATTTATTAGTGGTATGTTCATTTAAATCTTCCTTCCTTCAAAAAATGAGCGTAAGTTCATATGAATTTATGTATTTATTTATGTAAGTAAATACATACATATATACAAGGAGAAAGCTACGTGATAGTTGGGAATCCTTGAAAATCCTCAGCTGTTTCTCAAGCAATATAACATTTACTCATCTGCCGCTTTCTCTAACACCTTCTATTCAGGTCAACACTCTCGCAGAACTAAGAATAACGAGAGCCTTTTACTGTCACTCTTTACACTTGTAACGCATTCGACAGACAACCAAAACTTTCTAGTGTTTTTCTTGGACCTATTAATGTTAATTTTATGGTTATTTACCTCTGTACTCATAGCTGTTGATACCCCGTCTACCCTATCCCCATTTAGATTGGTCTTCCTTTTCTTCATGAACAACTTGCCATGATCCATAAATTGAATATTTTCTAATCCTCCTCTTAATATAGTTAACCTCAAACTACCTACCTCAAGTTATACCTTCGATCAGTTACAGAAACAACTAAGTTTACTTGATCTCTTCTTATAATAGTCTGAAAGTGAATAAGTCCTTTCTATATCTAACTAGCTGACCAAACCGGCGCTGCCTGGGATAACTCTGAATGACGACTGTTAAAATTTCTATCTCTCTCTCTCTCTCTCTCTCTCTCTCCTGCCAATTCTTCCTCAGTTTTTCTCCATTTCTCCTCTCTCTCTCTCTCTCTCTCTCTCTTTCTCCACTTTCTCTTCCCTAACACCCGCTCTATTCTCTCTCTCACTTTCTGTCCTCTCCCTCCTCTTTCTCTCACTCTCTCACTTCTTCTCAACCTCACTATTTCTTTCTCTCACTCTCTCCCTCTTTCTCCCTCTCTCTCTCTTACTTTCTCTCTCCAACCCTACCTGTCACTTTCCCACTCTCTTCTCCCTAACACCCCCTCTACTCTCTCTCTCTCTCTCACTTACTCTCCCTCTCTCTCTCTCTTTCTCTTTCTCTCACTTCCTCTCCCCTCTCTCACTATTTCTTTCTCTCCTCTCTCCCTCTCCTCTCCCTCACCTCTCTCTTTCTCTCTTTCCCTCCAACCCTCCTTTTCTTTCCCTGTTTCTTCTCCCAGGCTCTCCTGCTGTCTCTCACTTTCTCTCTTCCTCTCTCTCTCTTTCTCTTCTTCTTCTTCTTCTCTCTCTCTCTCTTTCTCTCTCCCCAACTCTCCTGTCTCTTTAATTCTTTCTTCTGGTTTAACACTTTCTCTCTCTCTCTCTCTCTCTCACTTCCTCTCCCCTCTCACTCTCTCCTTTGTCACCCCTTCAAGAAAACCCCCTTCTGGTACCACTGATGCCTTACCCTCTCAATATTCTTTTCCGAAATTGGGTATGATAAAGTCGTAAAGTTACTAAGTCTATGGGCATAACCAGCCCCATTTCATGGGCAGAACCAGCCCCATTTCATCAAATTTATAAGTGATAAATGGACTGGTACCCGGGTCACGAACTGGAGTTGTTGGATAAGTTCTGTGTCGAGGTTCGTGACCCGGCAGTCCCAATCCATTTATCATTTATAAATTCCCCTTCGGTGATAATTCTCCATCGGAGATATTCCCGAGTAGCATGAATTTTGATATTAACAACATTTGTAGCTTCATGATTGTATATAAATCACGATGTGATAAAAATTTCATAATAAGAGCTGCGTGTTCGAAACGTACCAATGAACTATCATGGAGTGGGTTAATGGTGAAGTTAGGGTTCCCTGCTAAGATGGTAAAAGTACAGCAACTCCTGCCATTCCCATTTGACACGTCCTTGATGGCTCTGTGGTAACATTGTGAGTTTTAAATAGGTTAATTCGAATGTAAACTCGTTCAGTAACCATCTCATTTATAAATTCCCCTGGTGTTAATTCTTGATTTTCAGACAAAGTATATATATATCGACTATATAATCAAATACATATATATATATATATATATATATATTATATATAATATATCTATATATATATATATAGGGGTATATGATATATATATACCCATATATATTATAGGATATATATATAATATCCCCTTTATATATTTAATGATATCTCCATATATATATACCCGGAGAGTTTATAAATTTAATATATATATATATATATATATATATAATATATATATATATATATAATATATATATATATATATATATATATATATATATATATATATATATACATATATATATATATATACATATATATATATACATATATATATACATATATATATATATATATATATATATATATATATATATATATATATATATATATATATATATATATATATATATTAGTGAGGAGTCAGAGTCAATTCATACTTAAAATCATCAATGAAGGGCAGAGGACACACAGATATACAAGCTGACTTTATTCCAACGTTTCGTAATTATCGAATTAATTACATCATCAGGGCTGTTAAAATAAGCAATAAAATTCTTTGTAAAATCATAAAAGCTAAAAATAAAGGCTAAAAATTATTCATACAAAAATTTCAGAAATGTTCACAAACATTAAAATTAAAGAACAAATTAAAAAAAAAAAATCATTACATTAAAATGAAGGTAACAGAATATACAGTAAACAAAAATTGAAAACTATCCGTGAAAGGGGTTACAGAACAAAATATTAAGGACCGACCTAGAGGAGTGACAGCTTTAAACTAAACATAACCATAAATGGAAAGAACACAAGTCAGGATAAATATAGAGGAGAGGAGGACGTGTGAGTGTTTAACGACGGAACAAGTTGTTTGATGAAAAGTGATTCCAGAATAACAAGGTCTTGAGGGTTGGTGGTATGGCCTAAAATGTAGAAGTCGTTATTATCAATGTGTGTTTTACAAATTTTTGAGTGATTTCTGATATTGGAATGTTCCGGGTTTGAAATTCTGCTACCTGTAAGGAAGCTTACGCCACGATGAGAATCGATACGCACCTTAAGGAGTCTACTGGTGGATCCCACATAGGTCCCTGTTTGACATTCAGGGCAATTATATTTATAAATGATACCAGATGACATATAAGGTGATAACCGATCTTTGGTTTTAAAGAGTGAACCAATGGTGAAAGGGTTCTTAGGGATTAAAGTAACATCAATGGCATAAAAATGATCCTGAATAATTTGATGGAACTTTTGTGAAACTTGAGGTCATGAGTAAATGGAAAGCTTGCGTAAAATTTCATTTTTGGACGGTTAAAACTGCTGGTTTAGTAATGAAATGTTTGTTAAGTAATTTATGTAATAAAACTATACACCAGCTTTGCAGGAAACAGTTATTATTAAAAAGTCAACCAAAAAGAAATTTAAATATGAAAAAGGCTCCAGTTCGACGTAAGGGCGAGTGCCCTGTGGAGAAGGGTAGAAACAAGTTGGATTTAAAATTATGAAGCAAGAGCTATAAAAGTTGGTACCAAGTCCAGTAAAAGTCTTCTTCCTAAAAACCTGGTATTGAAACTGTCGTGTTCTCTAAAAACTAGAACGTCCAGGAATGGTAGACGGTCGTTCGCCTCTTTCTCGATAGTAAACTTTATGCTCGAGTGTATAGTATTGGCATATTCGACGAAGATGTCGTTTTTAAATTACTTTCACTGGATGAGTTACCTTTAATGGAAGCCTCCAGGGAAAAGTAAAGATATTCAACAAATGTTCCAATAAAGGGGTAGAACATTTCCTCACTGGTTTCAATTTTATTTCATGCAGAGAAAAGCTCCCAGGGTTCAAGCATTTTTAAAATCCAATTAAAATTATTAAAATTTGAATCTGGGAACAGAAACATTCTTGTTAAGAAATGGCAATCTTTCCAAACTCTGTTGGAAATAATTTACAATCGAGGTTCTGAATAAATGCAGAAAAATCTTGTGATAGGGAATTGAACTGTTTTAAATTGGAACTCAAAGTTATTCAAGAATACTTATTTATTTAATTCAATTACAAGAAATAAATCTAATTTCCTGGCCAGTCATTTTGAGAGATTAAGCCAAAATTTTTATGTCTTGGTTAAACAGAGGTATCGTGAATTTAACTTTTGTAACAGGCGATCATATGACTGTGGCAGCTCCAAAATCTAGTTGGTAAAATGGTTTCAAAGACAGATAAAAATTTAACTGAACATAGATAAACGGTTGATTTATATATTCAATTTTAAAAAATATTATTGTAGCACATATAATGGGTTAAAATTTTGTTCTAACTATTTAAGATACGTGTCCATAAATGATTTATTTAGAAAGTTGACAACGTAATTATGGGATCAATCTGGATGACAAAACTGTAGAAAGGGACTTGTCTAGCCTTTCCAGGTTTTTCTTTGACTATTTCAAAAAGGAAGCAGTAATTACTGCAGGTTAACGATTGTCATTCATTCTTGAACGATAACATCATTTCACCCGACCTGATAAAGGCAAACCCATACAAAATCCTCAATAAACTGAGTACATATCAAAAATGCTTTCCAGTATTTACAAACGATAGAACAAAAATTTGAACCCATTGGGAATTACTTACTATATAATATTTTTTAAAATTGAAGTGTGATCCACCCTCGTTTTCTTCAGTTATTTTAAAATCATCAATTTATTGGTCGCCCCACAGATATACCAATCACCATTTCTTTATTAAAGGCTTAACGTATCCTTTTTATGTCTCGAATTAATTACATCATCAGGGCTTTGCCTTAAAAGTAGCAGTTCAAAATTTATTGTAAAATCGTACATCCTTAAAAATAACAGAAGCTGTAAAAATCATTCATAAAAATACAGCAGAATGATTTGAAACATTAAAATTATGACCACTAAAAGTTATTAAAATCATTATTATTATTCAATTTTATCATTCATTATGAAATTGAAAATTATCATTCATTATTATTACAGAACTTTAAAGATTAAAGGCTGTACCAGTTATTGAAACTAAACATAAACATAATATAGAAAGAACACAAATAGTCAAATTAATACAACAAAATGCACCATCTCCTAAGTTTAATGTCGTAACTATTTTTAATTCTATTAATGTATTTGGTGACAATTCAACTTGTGTCATATCATTCAGTTTAAAAGGCGTTCATAAACGCAAGATTATAAGGTGGTATCTTATTATCAATAATAATTTTAAAACTTATAATGGATATTAAAGTGAACAAAATGACAACATCTAGGTTTGAAATCACCATCTCACGATGTATAACTGATACGTAACTGATCTTTATAAAGTATTTCAATCTTTTTGAAAGAAGGATCTTACATTTAGGGCAAAGTATATTTATAAATGAATAAAGATTAAATAAAGATCTGATAGACCGAAATTTGGTTTTAAGAGGAACTTATGGATATTGAAAGGGTTCTTACTTAATTAAATGACTTCACTTTAATAAAAATGTCCTGATACAATAATCTTTTTTTTTTTTGTAACTTATAATGTTAACTTATAGAATAAAGCTTTTTTTTTATAAACGAAATTTCATTTTTACAGAGCCGGAGAATAAAATTCTTTGTAAAAGAGAGAGAAACTAAAAGAGAGAGGAAGTTTAGAGAGAAAAATTTACACCTCAATTTCATGATTAGAAACAGTTATTTTAAAAATCATTCCATTAAAAAAAGAACAGAATTTGGGTATAAGGAGGATGTGATTGAGGTGGGAGAGAACAGAAGAGAGAGACCGAGAGAGAGAGAACAGAGTTTCAAATTGCATAAAATTTCGGGATGAAACAAGAGAATTTGTCAAAACGACTTGATTGTTGGGTGATTCCAGTAAAAGTATTTATAAATTTGCCTGGAAAAAACTTACTGGGGATCCCTTAAATTGCATCCTTAGGTGCGTTTGGCTAGCATTCTCATCGTGGCGTAAACTAGAACGTCCAGGAATGGTAGATCCTCTCAAGGTCGTATTTTTCCCTCTTCTGATTTTATAACGCAGAAATAAAGTGCTTACGCAGTATAACAAAAAATTTTTTTAGAAAATGTACGTCAGCGGTGTTATCCTAAAATCACTTTCATCATTTAACAAAATGCTCTCATTAGAACACTCAAATGAAAAATTTATCGTGCGAAATTTACATCATTTTATCTTTCCACTGAAAAACAATGATAGGCAATAATCTTTTCACTGAAGCTCCATTTATCGATAGTTTTTTTGGTTCAATGAATGGAAAATCAAGAAAAAGCGGCACTTTTGCAAGTTTCAGAATTTTTTATAACTGGCTTAATTGATAATGATTTTCTCAAAATAAGAGGAAAATTTTGAAATTAATTTTTAGCCTTTATTTGTAGCAAATTATATATATATATATATATAGATATATATATATATATATTTTATATATATATATATATATAAATTTATATTCTATAAGTAATTTACTACAAAGCAAAAATATTTTACCATTCACGATAGTTGCCTTCAAACTGACAGTATGTATATAATATATAAATATAAATATATATATATATATATATATATATATATATATATATATATATATATATATATATATATATATATATATATATATATATATATATATGTATGTATATATAATGTATATATATATATATATATATATATATATATATCTGTATGCGTTTGTAAACTGAAGTAAACGGCAACTAAAGGAAATATCTTAATATTTTCATGTTTACAGTAGAAACAGATTTAGTAGAAAACACTAAAAAAGTAAATGCAGGAAAAATGCTAAATTTTTGCAATGAAAGGGCGCTTGACTGTCGAATTTCAACGTCCCTGAAGGAAAATCTTACCAGAAAATTATCTGTCGTCATTTATACAAGACGATATCGTTATTTGTTTCTGGGGTCCATCGTCCCTTGACCTGAGGCATTACCCACGTCATCGTCAGGAATGACGTCAATGAAAGCAACTTCAGTGGACAATTATTATCATTATCATCCTAGTAGTGGATTTCAAGTGTGCTGGATGACAAAGCGAAACGCCCTTCTATCCTTAAGGATGAGTGTGATTTGAGAACTGGTCTTTATTCCTTTGCAGGTGATTCAGGCATTCTTCTGGCATGTTTTCTTTGGCCTTTGAAATCTAATAGTCAAAATTTTGTGAAGGATGAGAAGGATTCATTTAGAGAGTGAATTCTTTGACATAGTTTTATGTGAAAAGGCTCACTCATCCCTAAACTTCCAGGTGGTGGTTCCCTCATTAGTGCATAGTTGAGAGGAGAGGTTTATGAAGAACTTTTCAATTTACTTCATGAAATTGTTCATAGCTTGCTGTAAGTTCACATGCGTCAACTGGGTGGCTAGAAAAATAATCGGTGCCGAAGTATTTGCTTAAATTTGCTTGTATTGGTGCTTCCTAGTAACTCGTATTACGGGATAGGGTTTTATACCGGCAATAACTGGATGGCTAAAAAATATAATTGGTGCCGAAGTATTTCTTTAAACTTGCTTATATTGGTGCTTCCTAGTAACTTGTATTACGGGATAGGGTTTTTATAAACTCGTGAATATCACACATTAAAGTTAAAGGTGTATGTTGCTAGAAAAGTGCATTCAAATGAGTATTTTCACTTGAGTTGTTAACCTGTTAACTTTTCAGTGTGAGCTTTTAATTTTGTCTTAATTAAAGTAAACTTAAAACTAGAATTTTTCTAGTTTTAATTAAATTTACGAAACTACTGCTTGGAAACATTAAACTGTCATCAAAAGTGATCTAGGTATACTTATACTAGTCTAAAGCTGTTTTCATTTCAGGTGAATTCTGGAGCAGTGTTTTCAAGAATGCGCGTTCAGATGTAGTTTCCGGCACAACTGACCTCCTCAAAATAACTGTCGTTTAAATGCCCTTAATCAGTTTGTGTGGGCTCAGTCATAATGGACAATGCCTGTGTATTTTCAAGGTTATCCGCTTACACAGCTCATGCATTGAAGCAGTAATATGAAGCTATATTTCAATACTAAAGTTTCATGTTACCTGTTAAATATATTGAAAGATTTCTATGCAGATTTTCCAAATTTTTTGTTTATGCACTGAATTTTTGTTTTCAGCTATTTGAAGATAAATATAAATACTAAATATATTAAGAATATTGAAAGAATGCAGAAGTTCGATTATCCTACTTTCCTGAGACCATCTCTTCCAAATGTTCATGGGATTAGAATAATTTTTAAAATTGGGAAGCTTCGAGACTATTCTCTTCAAATGTTCATGGGATTAGATTAATTTTTTAAAATTGGGAAGCTTCTCTAAAGAGAGCCTATGTTGAAGCGGTGAGATTATGACTGAGTACCTGAATTAACAAGTGGTTCACTTTGGCGTATGACATTATACATACATTGGTTAATAATACACTTAAGCGCACTGTATATTAGAAGCATAAGTCTTTATATCCTCTCCCAAATTAAGTCAGAAAACTAATACTAAAATACCTAACAAATTAATTGACAGTGCAGTAAGCAATGTGGAGTAAACAATGTTGGCATGTCTTAAGAAATACAGGGCAATCGTCTTGCTCTCATGTACAAGAAATCAGTGGATGAAGTATAAGAAACAGTAGGCGAATCGTCTTGCTCTTCATGTACAAGAAATCAGTGGATGAAGTATAAGAAACAGTAGGCACCGTCTTGCTTACATGTACAAGAAACCAGTGGATGAAGGTATAAGTTAGGCAGGCACTGTCTTGCTCTACATGTACAAGAAGCCAGTGGATGAAGTATAAGAAACAGCAGGCAATCGTCTTGCTCTACATGTACAAGCATAGTCAGTGGATGAAGTATAAGAAACAGTAGGCATCGTCTTGCTCTTCACATGTACAAGAAACCAGTGGATGAAGTATAAACAGTAGGCAATCGTCTTGCTCCATGTACAAGAAACCAGGATGGAGTATAAGAAACAGTAGGCAATCGTCTTTATACCATGTACAAAAGAAACCAGTGGATGAAGATCTTAAAGTACAGTCTTGGCAATCATGTACAAGAAACCAGTCTACATGTACAAAAATGGAGTAGGCAATCGTCTTGCTCTCACATGTACAAGAAACCAGTGGATGAAGTATAGAAACAGTAAGGCAATTGTCTTGCTCATGTACAAGAAACCAGTGGATGAAGTATAGAACAGTAGGCAATTGTCTTGCTCTACATGTACAAGAAACCAGTGGATGAAGTATAAAAACAGTAGGCAATCGTCTTGCTCTCTACATGTGTACAAGAAACCAGTGGATGAAGTATAAGAAACAGTAGGCAATTGTCTTGCTCTACATGTACAAGAAACCAGTGGATGAAGTATAAGAAACAGTAGGCAATTGTCTTGCTCTACATGTACAAGAAACCAGTGGATGAAGTATAAGAAACAGTAGGCAATCGTCTTGCTCTGCATGTACAGCAAACCAGTGGATGAAGTATAAGAAACAGTAGGCGAAATCGTCTTGGTCTTCACATGTACAAAGAAACCAGTGGATGAAGTATAAGAAACAGTAGGCACGTCGTCTTGCTCTTCATGTACGAAGAAACCAGTGGATGAGGTATAAGAAACAGTAGGCAATTGTCTTGCTCTACATGTACAAGAAACAGTGGATGAAGTATAAGAAACAGTAGGCAATTGTCTTGCTCTCCTACATGTACAAGAAACAAGTGGATGAATATGTAAGAACAGTAGGCAATTGTCTTGCTTTACATGTACAAGAAAACCAGTGGATGAAGTATAAGAAACAGTAGGCAATTGGCAATCAAGAAACCAGTGGATGGATGTATAAGAAAGTAGGATGGATAAGAAACCAGTGGATGAAATATAAGAAACAGTAGGCAATTGTCTGCTCTGCATGTACAAGAAACCAGTGGATGAAGTATAAGAAACAGTAGGCAATTGTCTTGCCAACATGTACAAGAAACCAGTGGATGAAGTATAAGAAACAGTAGGCAATTGTCTTTGCTCATGTACAAGAAACCAGTGGATGAAGTATAAGAAACAGCAGGCAATTGTCTTGCTCTACATGTACAAGAAAGAAACCAGTGGATGAAGTATAAGAAACAGTAGACTGGTGTCTTGCTCTTTGCTCTACATGTGTACAAGAAACCAGTGGATGAAGTATAAGAAATAGTAGGCAATCGTCTTTCTACATGTACAAGAAACCAGTGGATGAAGTATAAGAAACAGTAGGCAATTGTCTTGCTCTCTACATGTACAAGAAACCAGTGGATGAAGTATAAGAAACAGTAGGCAATCGTCTTGCTCTGCATGTACAAGAAACCAGTGGATGAAGTATAAAAACAGTAGGCAATCGTCTTGGCTCTACATGTACAAGAACCAGTGGATGAAGTATAAGAAACAGTAGGCAATCGTCTTGCTCTACATGTACAAGAAGCCAGTGGATGAGTATAAGAAACAGTAGGCAACTGTCTTGCTCTTCATGTACAAGAAACCAGTGGATGAAGTATAAGAAACAGTAGGCAATTTGTCTTGCTCTACATGTACAAAGAAACCAGTGGATGAAGTATAAGAAACAGTAGCAATTGTCTTGCTCTGCATGTACAAGTGTCTTAGGTATTCTTGAATCATTTTTATTCTTGACATTTTAAAGTGTGAACAATTTTACGAGATCAGTGTATATGAATAAGGTAGTAAACGTTGCCAGGAGGTATGGATAACATTGATTACGAATGAAAAATACTCTTGGGACAATGGTCGTTTTGAAACTTATCGTAATGAACTTAATTTTGAGGATCTATAAATTCTGTGAGGATCTATAACCCTATATTACTAATGAAATGTTTATGGGCGCAAGGTATTTTTCCTGAAACATTTCGTTAACGGCTTAAGCTTAGGTACTGCAAATTGCGTTAAGGTAGACCTTTACTTTAGGGTTGAGTGGTTAACTAGGAAAATCTGAGGTAAAAATCTGATTGACTTTTGACTCTCTGCCATGGTAATAAAATGTTAAATATAAACTTAAGGCATTTGAAATTCCTGACAAAATTGGCAAGTTATTTGGATGCAGGAAGCACGATAAACTGTCATGGATGCAAGAGGCATGGACAGTTGAAGCATGAAAACTGTCAATCTCATTTTGAAAATATGTAGTTACGCAAAATTGTCTGTAGTTACGCAAAATTATGACTGAAGTTGACATCATATAAGGCTGAACATCCAGTCTGAGAATTTATTACATAAAGCAAAATGCTAAAAACTGAAAGATTAAAGAAAGTTTAGCAAATTTCTTCTGTGGCCTTGCTGTTCAGAATAACTTACTGGCGTGGTTAACCTGTTGATATGCATTTTGTATAGTATTCTGACGCACTGGCAGGACTCTTCTACAGTGAAACTGATTTGTGAATGGATATCCATCTTCTCAATGGATATCCATCTTGTCTTAGTCTCGAATGTTTTCTCCTATGGCTCTTCTTGATAGTTCTAAAAGTGCTGAATAATGTTACCGAACTTACAAATTTTATGGTGGTTTCTGCATTTTACCTAATAATATTATATTGAGGAAAAATGCCACAAACCAAAGAACACCAGGCCTTTGAAATAAGTAATAAGAACCTCAAAACTAGTTATTACAAATAGACATAACATTAGAACAAGACAGAAGTATAATACATTAAAATCACTCAAGACACTTGAACAATACCACCCCCTGCGCGGTTAATGGTTCATTATATTGTATAAAATCTAAGTAGTGCTAAAAATTTCATAAAATAGCTGAGTGTTCAAATGTTATTAACTATATAATGTCTTTAGTTTACAATTTCATGCTTTCGACGGGAAAAAATTTTCATTATTCTGGTAATGACATACCTCTTGATGGCGTGGTGGTAGCATCTACTTTCCTTTGTCGTGTCAGGGTTAGGTGTTAAATATGTACCAGTTGTTTAAATATAAATTATAAATATGGATTTGTAATTCTGTCGGATATCTTCCGAAGTAGCGTTTTGTGTAAAAGCGACATTTGTGTAATTGATTGTATCTAAAATCAGGAGGGTCCATAGATAAAAAATTTCATAATAAGCCTTGCCCCTTTGCCACCCCACAGCAACGACACTATCATGGAAGTTGGGTCATTGGGGCTATTACAATTTCCATGTCACGACATAAAAATATATACAGCAGACTCAGTAATATATATATATATCTCTTGATGGCGTGGTATATGTACGTCTACTGGAGTCGCTGAATAGGCCGTGTAATAATACAAGGGGTTCGTGAAACATAAAAACAGTGAATTCATTTGATCCCTCTATATAAATTCCCGCTTCAATTCCCAATTCATTCATCAGCAGATATTCCAAATCAGATAATTTAACACTGCATACTTGATTTAATTTTCATTTAATAAAATTAAAGTTTTTGTGATTTAGTTTTCTTTAATAATTTAACTCAAGAATTAGTTAAATTTCTTGATGTTTTCAAGTAATAGTAATTTTTTTTCAAATTGAGTTCTAATTATAAATTTTTAATTTGAGAAGAAATTTTTGTATTTAAAATGTTTAAAAACAGTGTTTCATTTATTGACCACCAATGAATAGAAATTGTTCCAAGTTCTGGTTATTATACACAATAATCACGGGATTAAAAAAATTTACCTCACTTCAGCCCAAGTACACAGACTCTCATAACAATAAAAATCACGACTGAGTACTCTAAAGGTAACAGTGGTCCCATAAAGTTTATTAATCATGAGAAAAAATCAGTCTAAGTTTATCAAAACAAGTGTGAGGTAGCAACAATTAAACAAGAAATATACTAGAGCAAAGGGACATCCTCAACAACAACTTTAACTGTTTCTGGCCTTTATATATATATATATATATATATATATATATATATATATATATATATATATATATATATATATATATATATATATACAGGAAGAACACAGCAATACTTGTTTAGAGAGACTAACTGTATTTGTAAAAATATACGCAAGGCTTAAGTCTTTCATCCATCCTTCTGTGGGCTTGACCACTAAACTAAAAGGAGACATACAACAATGGTGAAAAAAGAGAACCAAATATAAACACACCAACTTATAGACAAAGTTAAAACAAGTGAACAAGTTACCGAGTCATATTTCTTTCCAGAATTCTAAATGATTTGCAAGGCGGGACAAAACGCTGTCTTCTTCTTGAACGATATCTTGAGGGTCGTTATCCAAAATGGTAGTTTGATCTACAGATTCTGGAACCGGCGAAGGGTGGTTATCCACATTATCAGATTGAAGAAGGCAATACACATTTCTGAAGTTCTTAATACCGGCCCTTTTGCAAATCTCTTCGCTTGAAAATAAATCACCCGTAATTACAGTATTCCCATCAGTGGTGTCACTTAAAGTGATGAGAGCTCCTTCTACAGTCCTCCTAGTGATCCTGTTCGAACTTTCATAAATAATTTTGCCTTTTTTTTTAAACCAATGGCATGACTCGACTTTCAAGTGTGCCTAGCAATGGCGCTGTAAACATTATCCAAACGGCAGGCTGCATGATGTTCCCGTTTCCTCTGGTCCAGGGAACGACCACTTTCTCCAGTTAACATTTATCAGTTTTTACATCCTATATCATAGACCTCGACATCACGTTGGATTTTTTACAACTGTTGCCGATATTTTCTTTTTAAGAATATTAGGGTACTGAAAGCTATACAGTTACTGTCTTTGTTTTCTAAGATTATCTGAGAATTTTCTTGGGCCATAATTATACGGAAGGGGGAGGGATATAAAATTAATGTAGTTGACCAGTGTTTCCTTAGATTGTAAAACATTGTCTTGGCTCTAGAAAGACATTTGTTAACAAAAAATAAACTCTAGGAGCGTAACATCTCAAAACTTTAATAGTTAAAAGAATTTTATTTCTTGGCCAATGAAAATAGGGTCACAAACTCAAGGATGGAGGAAAGCTCTAAGCATTGTATATATTTTTACAAATATATTTCGTCTTTCTAAACAAGAGTATTACTGTGAATCCTTCTGTAGGTAACTGAGAAGCACGACAAAGTGATTTAAATTTAATACACACACACACACACACACACACACACACACACACACACACACACACACACACACACACACACACACACACACACACACACACACACACACACACATATATATATATATATATATATATATATATGTATGTATATGTATGTGTATATATATACATACATACATACACAAACACACACATATATTATATATGGAAATGAACACATGGAAACATGTTTCACTGAAATAAATTTCTGACTCACCACGGGACCGAACCCCGGTCGGTCTTTCGAGTGAGAGTCCGGGGCATTAGCAGTTCAGCCGCAAAGGTCATGTAGGGCGTGTGAGATATGATGGAAATAGTGAGTCAGAAATTTATTTCTGTGAAACACGTTTCCATGTGTTCAATTCTATCGTATCTCACAGCGAAAAAGGTAAGTCGAATGAAATGCTAGCAATTCGAGCGCTGATGGGTCGGCGAGTTGGGCAAAATTCGCTGGTATGTTAGCCTTAGTCGCCTGCCCGGGAAAACCTTAGGTACGTAAGTAATTAGGTTCCTAATCCCTTTGCGAACTTTGTGCCCCGTATTGCTAATGCCCTGGACTCTCACTCGAAAGACCGGGGATCGGTTCCGTGGTGAGTCAAAAATTATATATATATATATATATATATATATATATATATATATATATATATATATATACTCTATATATATATATATATATATATATATATATGAACAAAAACTTTTGTGATTGAAAATAAAACATATATATATATATATATATATATATATATATATATACTATATATATATATATATATATATATATATATATATATATATATATATATATGCTGCTATATACTATATATATATATATATATATATATATATATATATATATATATATATATATATATATATATACTATATATATTTATATATAATATATATATATATATATATATATATATATATATATATATATATATATATATATATATATAATATATATATATACACACACATTATATATAGATATATATTATATGTATGTGCTTATTGTTGTAAAATAAATAGGCCTGCGTAAAACTGGATTTATTTTACTAAAGAACAAAATGAAAGATTTCTAAAGATGAAATTCCAAGAAAATGATATGACAAGAAGTGTCACTTTATTACGTAAAACACAATCATTCCCCAGCAAATAAACATTACTTGCCATATGGTCCATGGCCTGTTTGCCTCCCACATTTATAAGAACACTAAGCCCTCAGTGACGATCCAGTGACTTCTTTTTCTCATTTTCGAGACTTTGAAAGAGCTTCGCTTTATCAAATGTCCTTTTGTGTGTGTGTGTGTGTGTGTGTGTGTGTGTGTGTGTGTGTGTGTGTGTGTGTGTGTGTGTGTGTGTAAGAGAGAGAGAGAGAGAGAGAGAGAGAGGGAGAGAGAGAGAGAGAGAGAGAGAGAATGATTGTATCGTAGAAATAATTTGCATATGAAGAACTATTTTACATTTCATTCCGTCTTTTCAGAAGCATTTAAGACGATTATGAGAACTTACAGAGACGCGAACACGCACGGTATCTTAAAGTACTTGCATGCAAGATAGAAATTATCATTTGGTCTCACAAACCTATATATTCAAAACTGTAACCGGTACTGAGCTCTGATGAAATAGGTCAAAACATCAACTAAAGTACGCCCTTATTTCTCCGTATGATAGAGATATATTTTCAAAGATGATGCTACCTGTAATTTCTAGTTTCCAGCTCCCAAATGATCGTGCATATTTTCGACCTGACGGATAATGTCAGAATTTCGGATATTCCTTTTGAAATTCATTATCACTTCGCACCGTTTAATGATCTGGTTTTTCATTATATGCAAATTCTCAAGCTCTCTTTATCCCTTTGCTGCCGTAAGTTTATGAAATGTTAATACTTGGAGACAGAAAGCAGTTTTCACCACATATGTAATTTTCATTTCAGTCTTTGTATGGTGTTTTATATATACCTGAGGCAACTTTATTTTTATTTCTTATGCAGAAGAAGGCACTTTTAAATCCATTTTCCCATAATGACTACTAATTTAAATTTAGACAAATTATTCAAATCATGTATCTTTTTTTTCAGTGGATTCTGTTCCTCACATACTTTACAGTACATTTAATTTGAACTGACATTTCCAAAAAATTCACATAGTTATAGATTTAACTATTGTTACCGCAGTCATCTTTAAGAACATACCACTGACGCATTTGAATTTATATTTTATTTCTTTTTGGATTCTATGTTATCCAGCTACACAAGTCTTGTTAAGTAGTAAAATGATATTCACGAGCACGCAGAAAGTATGAGAGAGAGAGAGAGAGAGAGAGAGAGATGAAATAATAACTGCATGAAACGCGGGATCTATTATCGTTCTTGCAAATATCCACCGAAATAGGCTTTGCGTGCTGCGTTCATAAAAAGATGATGGCAGGTAAAAAAAAAAAAATTATAACACCCTCCCTTTATGAATCATAAAAATTTAATACATCGGCCAATGTCTTCAACATCTCATGCAATACTTTTTGTATTCAGGCACAGATCTGCTTTTCACCATTTGTTCACGACACATCCAAAACATCTGCACAATGGCCTGGACAAACAAAGAAAACTAGTGCTGGAATTGTTCATGTAAATTCTGTGAGAGAACCGAGATAATTACGTCGGAAACTGAAGCACCAAATGCATTCGTGACTCAGGAATTCTTTCTGCAATTCTCATCCTTACAACCGGATAAGTTTATGCAACCAGTGCAATGGGGTTTCACAGCTAGTGAGAACAAATAACTCGGACGTATTCATTCATTTGTATTGTATTACGCTGGCTAAATGATAATTTATCATATCTCAGTTTTGTGGATTTAACAGACTTCTGCTTCTCTCTCTATTTGCGTGTGTGTGTGTGTGTGTCTCTCTCATATATATATATATATATATATATATATATATATATATATATATATATATATATATATATATATATATATATAAATAATGCGTGTGTTGAGTAAATAAGATCGTGGGTGGTGCAGTAGTTCTTCAACAAATGACCGAGCACGTCCAGGAATTCTCTCCAAGAATTTGCAAGAAATAATGTCATCATCAAATGTTCGATCAAATGTGTAGAGTTGATTTTACCCGCTTTGCTGGCTAAATTAGTTGCACAGCAGGTTCACTGAACTTCTATTTATTTATCGTGCAGTTTATAGTAGTCTGGATGTGTGAGATAAACCGCACAAACATGGTTACAACTCTTATTTTTATTTTAGAAAGGGAGGAATTATTTCGTGTGGTCGATGTTGCGTGCTATTTTTTCGTATCAACTAAGGTACGTGGAACATAATTGTATATCGCTGAATGTTATTTTTTATCATTCATCCCTGAGAATTGGTCGATTTAAAAAGGAAAGATAATTTCATAATCATAATATGATAACTAACAGACACAAATGTAGTAGTTTAGTCCCCTAGTTTTATAGGTGTTGGCTTACGCATAATAATAAAAATCATTTATAAAACGAAGTATTTAATCATATCATTATTTTTTAATGGCGATCATGGTTGCGCGTGACGAACTCTTATGTTTTCACTTGAAGTCGTCCAGGTTCGCGTCAACCTTTCTAATCCCTGCATTGACCCTTTGCGCGTACTCAGAACGGTAGCTCTTTGCACGGGCCTCGCTTCAGGGCAGTCCGTAATGTGCCGAGATGGGGGAATTGCCATCTCGACACTGTCTTCTGTTAATGTCATTTTTGACGATTGGCTGCAGAAATAATAATAATAATAATAATAATAATAATAATAATAATAAAGGAGAAAGTATCACTCATTGATGCCGCAGTACCATGGAACACCAGAGTAGATAAGAAAGAACGAGAAAAAATTGATAAGTATCAAGACCTGAAAACAGAAGTAAGAAGGATATGGGATATGCCAGCGGAAATTGTACCCATAATCCTAGGAACACTAGGAACAATCCCAAGATCCCTGAGAAGGAATCTGGAAAAACTAGATGCCGAAGTAGCTCCAGGACTCATGCAGAAGAGTGTGCTATTAGAAACAGCTTACATAATGGGAAAAGTGATGGATTCCTAAGGAGGCAGGATGCAACCCGGAACCCCACACCATAGAAACCACCCAGTCGAATAGGATGACTGAGATGGAGATAATAATAATAATAATAATAATAATAATAATAATAATAATAATAATAATAATAATAATAATTGTCTGAGAGGAAAAATGCCCCACCGCGGAATCGGGTAGAAAGTCACATAAAGTTCGATTCAGCAAGAAATGTAGGAAGCTGACTGTCTTCCTTGAAAATAAAAAAAAGAATATGGTGCCATACCAGTCGAATGGATAAAGGAAATTCGGGGAACAAATGAACAGTTAACTGCAATATAACTTCGGGGGTCTCGAAATTCTTCTCTTAGCAGAAGCAGACGAGTCGAATATGAATTTAAGGAGATTTATATCTGGCAAGACATGCTGAAATACATTAGATTTATCCTTAACGAAATAGCAAGAGAATGAGGTACTCATGAAATTGGGTAAGAATAGCACATTCCCCTCTAAACCCCCTCCCCCATATACAAACTTTACTCTTTAAAAGCATAGTTTAAATGGAGGAAAATGGGGGCGGGGGCGTTGAAGCTGACACTAGTAATAAGATAAACTTGGCGCGATGTGATTTAGTATTTGACTTCTGGCATCAGGGGTGACATTCATTCTGAGAATAGTTCCGATGAAAAAGAATGGAGACCATAGATAAAATAGCCAAAACTCATCGTGTCTAGTGTCAGATGAAACTTGATAACTATTTCAGGCACCTAATGACGGTCTAATTTATAAAAATGATTCCATATTTCATGAAAAGGTATAGACATTATGACCATAAATACTGCTTTGAGAAACAGTAACATTCTGTGTTACGTTACAGTTTTCATAGCATCCTATAATAAGCTGTTAGTCACAGAAGTGAGAACTCCTTTAAGATTAATTTCGAAAACCGGGCGTTAAGAATTTGCTCGACGTATGTTAAAAGTAAGCGAGTCTCTTCCACCTATGCTCGAGCCGAATGCCCTTCGCTAATGCTGTTATGTTTTATGCAGTTGCTTGATGGTATAAAGGGATGAGAGTGGGTTTTGTTTTCAAGGAAAAGGGAGAAGATTGTAAACACAGCACGGAAGGGGAAAATATACTCTTATGCTGAGGGGAATTCGTTTACTCTCCCTTCGTCATTATCCCCTCTTCTTATTCAACGAAATTGTGCTCATTTAGATATTCTTTCTCAATTCCCTTCCCTCCCTTTTTTTTGTTTTTGTTTGTTTGTTTGTTTATTCCTCCCCATCCGTGGTCGGTGAATCAACCTCTCTATCTTTTGATTATACCACGCGAATGATGAGAAGACAACATGACATCAGAAACGTAACGTAAAGAAAAAGAACGCGGTAATAGGGGAACGCAAGATTAAGTCAGATAACACAGCGTTCCATGATTTCCGAGTATTATCTCAGATTAAACAGGAGAAACAAGCAGATGACTTGGAGAGAGAGAGAGAGAGAGAGAGAGAGAGAGAGAGAGAGAGAGAGAATAGTTGTTGGCACTCTGTTGCGTGGCGTACAGAACCACCGCGCAGTGTTTAAATAAAAACTCTTGCATATTCATATCTGAATGCTTCCTCATTAATATTCCAGGATAAACACAGACCTTTCATTTACGTTCGTCTTACTAAAACAGTTTCTATTTGATGAGTCAACTGAAGCTTAGTCTCCAAATGGTAAATGAAAAAGAACGACAGCATGAAAAATTTTATTTTCCGCTGGAGAGTTTTCAAGTAAAGAAATGAACCATTTTCATGATTTCAGGAATCGCCGTCGTTAATAATACAAATACGAGTGTAGGCAATAGTACTTAAAAGGGCCATAACATCCCGACACACAGATGAACGTCTCAGACCCTATACCAGGGATTTTCAACCTTTTTCTACCTTTTAGTGTCAGTAATGTACCCCTTTCACTTGTATTAAGAGGAAAACGAAACAAACTCAGAAAAAAAACATTCCATTGTGTATATTTGCAAGTACTGTACTGAAGGGGAGTAAGTACATAACTCCCCTAACATAACCAATGATATTGAAAACACAAAGAAGTCCATAAAAGATAAAGACAATTTGTTATAATTATTTACCTGTGGCTATGCAGTCAGTGGGCGGTCAGGTCCCTAACCCTAAAGACCCGTGGGGAGCGGGTACCCCTCTGACAGACCCTTGGCGTACCCCAGGTTGAGAACCTCTGCCCTGTAACCTTCAGAGACTATTATCTGCCTTTGGCCTAAATTCTAAATTCAAGAAGTTTAACTTTCATTCCCACTTTTCATCATTAGGGAGATTCAGGAAAAAAAAATCCGCGGTTCCTCAACGCCCTAACACAGCTTCTCACTCAAAATATTTCGCCATTTAATGAAGGATTTATTTCACGCATACGAGAAATGGAACATAAATTTTCAACTTTTTTTCCTCTAATACTGAGAGAGTTTTACGACATTATTTCTATAAATGAATTTATGTCCCCAGAGGAGTTGGAATGGCATTACCTTTTCCGAGCTTTTTCCGATTAATTTTTCCATCTATGGAATTTTTGTGCGGATTCAGGGGCCGGGGTGGAAGAGACTTTTTTCAT
Source organism: Macrobrachium rosenbergii (assembly GCF_040412425.1). NCBI lineage: Eukaryota > Metazoa > Arthropoda > Malacostraca > Decapoda > Palaemonidae > Macrobrachium > Macrobrachium rosenbergii. Next base: position 29,494,612 of record NC_089776.1, on the reverse strand, counting down.
TGGATTTAACGACAGAATTTTAGCAGGCATACTAACGTTTCGTAATACGAAAATAGATTATGTTTGGAAACGACTAAAGTACAATTCAATGCTTGACTCGAGTTATCTCCAATGCTGAGTAAGATGTTAGAAAGGTCCATCAGATCTTAAATGTAAAATATTCTTTTATTTTATGTACGCCGATTATTTTTAGTGAATTTTAACGGTAATGTTGAACAGGGGCGTAGAAGGAAGTACTCGAAAGATATGGTTGCAACGTTCAAATAGTTTTTTACGGGCCTTTTTATTTTCGTATATATATATATATATATATATATATATATATATATATATATATATATATATATATATATATATATATATACATACTTATACATATATATATATATATATATATATATATATATATATATATATATATATATATATATAAGTTATTCTAATCTGCAGTTATTTTTAATGGTTGTTTTTATAATATACACACACACACACACATATTTATATATATATATATATATATATATATATATATATATATATATATTTAAAGTTATTCTAATCTGCAGTTATTTTTAATGGTTGTTATTGTTACAATAACTAGATTTCTGCTGCCTCTTCAACAATGAAAAGGTAATTGAAACGTAAGCGTAAAAGCCTATTTAATTGCAATGCATAGGCAATGAAACGAAGCATTCACATAGCCTTTGATTAGTATACTTTACTAACAAGACCTAATTTACTTTTTCAATTTTAATCAAAACTGTGAATACCTCCGTTCCTGCTACTTATTCCCTTGGCGACTCCATTTGAACACAATGAAACTTCTTTCACTGGATTAGTTGTATCCGTTAAATGGTAAAGTCGATTTACTTTCAAATCGTTTGTCTATTATGTTAAGAAGTTGCTCTTCGAGAAAGTTTCATTATTCATTCAGCAGCTATTTACGTTTCTTGAAAACTTGCTATGTGGAAGAAGGTTCGAAAACGGACGAATGAATTATTAGAGAGGTGATTGAGAAGAATGCCCCACCTAAAACTCTATTTTAGTTTTCTGAAAAGAAAACTACTGTGCTGGCTTTGTCTGTCCGTCCGCGTTTTTCTGTCCGCACTTTTTCTGTCCGCCCTCAGATCTTAAAAGCTACTGAGGCTAGAGGGCTGCAAATTGGTATGTTGATCATCCATCCTCCAATCATCAAACATACCAAATTGCAGCCCTCTAGCAGCCGTGGTTAAAGTTTCGTGGTCCGCGGGTCATACAGCATTATACCGAGACCACCGAAAGATAGATCTATTTTCGGTGGCCTTGATTAAAATTCCACGTTCAGATTTTTTAAACGCAGTTTGTTTTATTCAGTTGAAAATTGTAATCTGAGTATTTTTCAAATGTTGTATTTCTATGATCACTGTTGCATAGACATGCACTTCATCTTGTAGAGTGCAAATTCTCAACTGAAATTTGGTTGATAATGACTGCCTTAACTGCATCTTTAAAGTTCAACTGCTGGAGAAGCTATGATGACATAAACAAACCTTTAAGGAAAAGCACGAAATTCCTTATCGTATAAAGAAGGCTTTGAGCAAGCCGAGGCTCTTCGCACGTCGGTCATAACTCTCAATTTATGAGTAAAAGTCTTCTAATTTCTCTTCGCGAAAGTGACTTTCCTGCTCTTTCCTTTGACGCGGGAGAGCGAGACCCGATAAACGTTTTCTCTTTCTGCTTCGTGGAATTCTAAATTATACTCGTGCTACTGAAACTGTAAATGCTGAGGTGGTTGTCAGTGCAGCGGCTGTCATTGAAAACCTTCTCGTCTGATATAATGGAAAGGAACGCAAACTGGGAGCCGCAAGGCTACAGCCTCGCGGCTACAGACGCTTCAGCCGCTGCACTGACGATGCACCTTAAGGTCGGCTTCCAGGTATTTGCTGGGCGCAGTATTGGTAACATTGGCGAGGAAAGTTCGTTTTAGTTTCCAGCATGGGGCTCAAATTATTTTGTCATATATCGATCTTGCATTTTTTTTTTTTTTTTTTATCTTTTCTCTTTTGTGCGAGCTTTGTTTTCGCTGGAAATACATTACAAACATGTGATATATCTTCTGTGCGTGAGTTACCTATTTATTTAACACCGCTTTGAACGAGGACAAAATATTTAAAGGAAACTACGCTAAGTTCATTGACACTTGTTGATTTCCACTTCGATGAAATATTGTAGCAGTAAGATTCGCTGTAGATTAGGTATAAAGAAAAAGTAATAAACATCAGAGAGAGAGAGAGAGAGAGAGAGAGAGAGAGAGAGAGAGAGAGAGAGAGAGAGAGAGATATTGCATGAAAGTAACAATCGAAATATAACGTAAGTCCGAAGACCAGAGAAAAGAAAAAGCGATTTCTCAAGAAAACAGACGCAAAAAGCATTTGGAAAAAGGCCTTTCTAGTAGTTTTCGCCTCCTGTAGAGTTTAGTGAAGTTTTAACAGGGAGCTGGAGAGCCTTCATAAACCGGGTCAGATCCGACCATATTTTATAAGATAATGAAAAGGTTGTTTAAAAGGGATTTAGTGATGAATTCTAATAAAGAGTTGTGATTTCATTAGTGAGTGAAATGAAAGCACAGGCATTAATTTCAAAGAAAATTAAGTCTCTCATATATACGTTTTAATATGTGTGTATGTAAAATCTAGAAGAGAGAGAGAGAGAGAGAGAGAGAGAGAGAGAGAGAAAATGCTCAAGTGAGTTGCGAAAGTGCAATACTTTTTTTTTTTTTTTACGTCAATCATCACAAAGATGCCAAATATATTCTTATTTTGGTGGGCAAGTGATTTAGTCATTTTCGTAATTTACAGACTTGGTGATCTGGTCAAAAATATTCTGAAATTCTTGTATTTTCTTGTATCTATCTTTTTGGTAAGATTTATTTTCTGTTTGAGTAATTCATATATTTGGTTAAAATATGCATTAATATATCGAGGTAATCATTTCTCACCACTGACGTGCTCAGAATATTTCTCCTCGTTTCAAGAACAAATACGATAAATAATCCTGTTCAAGAAAAAGTCTTCCATTAACTTTGACCTCTTCGCAGGTATAATAATGTTCGATATTGAGTGACAGTAATTAGGCGAATATATTTTGACTAGTTTTCTTTCCATTCATCAGCTAGATCTCAAACTGTCTCCCGTAGATGAAATTTGATCTCTGATATCCATACGCGAAACTCTGACACACATTATTTCTTTGTCCATCGATCTATTTCCCGAAGGCTTTCCTTACGGTGCTATTTTATTTTGTGGGGTACATCAATTTGTGAGATACATTTCCAGACATCTTTGCCTCAGTTTTTCGTTGTTTAGAATTTCTCGTGCGTCCCTTCTATTGTCTGGTGGCCTCACTGATGTTTACTCCTCTCTCCTCTTATTTCCCCTTCTTCATCTGCGTCCTTTCCTTCATAGCTGTATCCCGTTTCTCGAGCAACAGAAGGATGGTTTTTAACTTCACAAATGATCCTGCATTATTTAACCAATAACCTTCACCAGGTTCATCAGTCTTGCCGGAGGATTAATTAATTTGAAGACATCCGTCTCTTTACAAAGAGCGATTTATCTTGACGGCGAGGAGGATTGCAACTGGATGGGATGCATTCTTCTTCTTCTTCTTCTTCTTCTTCTTCTTCTTCTTCTTCTTCTTCTTCTTCTTCGCGGATTCATTAGTCGCCTTTCAAGTCGCTTGATACTGTGCCAATTAACGAGACAAATGAGGCGAATTTAATCCGAGTTATGTCTTAAAGGGAGTTTCTGGGTGCCTCTCATTCAGAAATTTTATCAGCGCATAAATGGCCTTACCTTATTTTCTGCCACAAATACTCACATTCACCGCAATAATAATGTCTAAGCGATTTTTAAAGAATGGTCATTTAATGATTTATGTTGCGCTAGACTCATTATTGAACCTTACTTTAGTATTGTATTAACGATATTAGAAATAGGCGCGATGGCACATGATTTATCCGCATTCATGCATTCCTTCTAAGAAGTTGATTTTAAATCACAGATGGCACTGAAACGAATTTCCATTAAATATTTTTCGCCCGAGACCACGGCACCATAATGTGAAATGTTCAACTTCAGCGGATAATTTCCGAGGTTCGAAGTCCACCTCAAGGCTGCCATCATTCTAAATCCAGTTTCAGTATCATATCAGCAGGATATTGTTTGAAAGTATGGTAAGACATCTTAGGAATGAAATCTGGCGTGATAATTGACAGTATTTTATATTAATATGCAAGCAAAATCACAAACAGACTTGCGCACACAGCGGTTTTCATGTTGCTATTCCACGTAGTTAATTAGGATAGGTAATTAGGTCGGTGTCTTCCAAATACACAGAGATTCCGCTCGCTCTATGAAGTTCGCATTCGAAACTGGGCCAGAGCTCTCTCTCTCTCTCTCTCTCTCTCTCTCTCTCTCTCTCTCTCTCTCTCTCTCTCTCTCTCTCGCTACTGCAAGATGAAGTAGGAAGTGGGCCGTAAAGCTTGTTGCTTTCGTTACTATATACAGTGGGACCAGAATTCTGTGATTTCTGATAATTTTCTTCTCGTTCTTCATGAAATCCGCTCAGAAATTCTGCTTTCTTCTTCTATGTCATGCCGAACGTAGCAAAGAGTTGGAATGAGAAGTCCTTAATATCCAGGGAGTCCGAGAATTCTTGTAAGATAGAGGAAATTGCGTATTGCGGTGAGGGTGGGAGGGGGTAGCACTGCTGATAAGCCTTGCGTGCAGAGTCATTCACGGTTCAGTGGTTAAAGCATGAATGTGGCAGAAACCATTGTGCTGCTTTTACTTTGCTGTTAATATTTGCTAGATGATACACACACACAAATATATATATATATATATATATATATATATATATATATATATATATATATATTTGTGTGTGTGTGTATATAGATCTATATATATATATATATATATATATATATATATATATATATATATATATATATATATATATATATATATATATATGTATATATATATATATATGTATATGTATATATATATATATATATATATATATATATATATATATATATATATATATATATATATATATATATATATATATATATAATACGTACAGGAAGAAAACACGTTACCCAAACCGTAAGGCCGGAAGGAAAGGACCCGAAGTACAGACGCACAAATAAGTCATTCACGAGAGGACCGTAAAATACCAGAAAACTCGGCGGTTCCAAAGCTGACTCCGCATCAGGTATCCTTTCTCCCCACTCCTGTGCGCCATATATCTTGCAGGAAGAGAAAGAAGTGAGGGTTAAATGGAACGAAATAACAGGATAAAATGCAAGGTGACCTCTCTGTCTGGGTGGTCATAATTCAAGGCTCCTTAGAGTAAAGAAAACCACGCGCGCTTTTATAGAATAGGGCCGGGGAGTTTCTTGCTTGCGTAAGCAGTCGTATTAATGGGAGAAATTTGATCGAAATGCGCAAGAAGGTGGAACAATCTTTAAAGTAAGGGGTTATGAGCTGGAATTAAGTACTGCCTTTTTCATCATACAAATAAACAAGTAGAAAATGCGCTGAAGTTTCTTTGGAACAATAGAGTTTTCTATACAGCGTATAATGCTGTATGAAACTCTTAGCCACGGCCCAAGAAACTTAGCCACGGTCCGGTGGTCGCCTGTGTTGTTGGCACCTAGAGAGCTGCAATTTGGAATGTTTGATGATTAGAGGGTGGGTGATCAACATACCAATTTGCAGCCCTCTAGCCTCGGTAGAGTTTAAGATTTGAGGGACAGAAAAAGTGCTGACAGACAGACAAAGCCGGCACAACAGTTTGCTTTTACAGACAACTAAAAATGTAGAAAATTTTATTTAAGATTAAAGTTAGCCATAATCGTACATCTGGCGCCGATATAGGTACCAACAACACAGGCCACCACCGGGCCGTGGCTTAAAGTTTCATGGCCGCGGCTAAAAATTTCGTGGGCCGTGGCTGAAAGTTTCATACACCATTATACGCTAGGCAGAAAGCTTGACTGCGCCGAAGAAACTTAGGTGCATATTTTATTTGTTCATTACCGTCGCTTTTAACAAAACATATCTCAATAACAGTAAGTAGCCTATGCCGGAAGAATTAAGACTGGAAAGATATTTTATTTTAAACAACCTAACATATGTAATCGCCATTAAGAATTCATTCTCTGAAAAATCTTTTTACGTCAATACATTATATTCGACAAACTTTTTAGAGGGTTGAAATCTTTACTGGTTATATTATTCGTGTCTTTCTGTTTGCTTAAAATAATTAACAATCATGAAAAAATAAAAAGAATATAATGTAATTTTCATCTAATAGTTTTCATTTAATTATCTGAATGCGATATCAAAGGAAGAGGTGGAATACTGTAATTAAGATATGTTTTGTTACTAGAGAATATAATAAAAAGGAATTCATTTCTTAATAACATGGAAAGTAGTCCTGATCTCTTATTGGTTGTAATAATAACAATAATAATAATAATAATAATAATAATAATAATAATAATAATAATAATAATAATGATTAATTCGCAAAAAAAAAAAAAAATAGTTCGAACAACCAATTTAGCTACCAAAAACGGGTCTCGGAACTTGTGTTCACGATCTGAATCTCAGGAACTTGTGTTCAAGATCTGAATCTCAAGAACTCAGCTCGGTTCGCGAAAGCAGCTGATCTGACATTTATAGCAAAACACTTCAGTCTCTCTGACTCTACCAGAGCTAAACAATATCGCAGACAAAAAAAAATTTCACATTAAAGAGGGCGTAATCAGGCAAGAATTAAGCATAAAAAATCATAATGTCCAGAGACGTTAAGCTACGGTCCGAAAGACCACATTAAAAGGGAAGCTACGTCTGCTGTTAAAATGAAAGCGTTCCCAAGCGGCTGGGATTTGGAACGTCACTAAGGCTTAGTGCGGTAATTACGGGGAGCCTCTCATCTTCAACACCATTTACCGGAAAGGAAATTCTCAAAGACCTCATTACTTATTTCCAAAGTACCTCTGCTGTTTTTTCCTTCTCTCACAAATATATATATATATATATATATATATATATATATATATATATATATATATATATATATATACATATATATATATATATATTCTGTGTTTCTGAGTAGCAGCCCTACGCTGATCTTTTGGGTAAAGACCAGCATTAATCTCGGGAATCTACAGACCAGTTATAGTTAGCATATGGCCTGAAATTGTTGATAATCTGTAAAATAATTATGTCCTCCGGAAAGCACACGGGATAAGAGTCACCAGAAGAGCTAAATGGTTTATACATGCAGAAAATCTTGAAGAAATGTCCTTGAAATCAAATGTTCAGATGCTCAGGGTGGATTTGCTTCGATGCCTTGAACGACTAACCTATTGAGAGTAATCGTAAGTTTATCAAGCGTGACTAACAGACGGTTCAAGGATCTGACACGCAGTGTCTTCATGCTGTTAAAAGAGGGAAAGTGAAAGAGAATGAAAGCACAGGAAGAAGCTAGGTTTAGAAGAGATGGAGAGGAGCACAGATAACCAGAGAGAGAGAGAGAGAGAGAGCAAAATCTGGAGAACTGTCATATTTTCAGAAGTATAATAAGCATCTGTGATTACTGTAAAACTGGTGTTTTGTTCACGTTACAGAAATTCGCGTTATTCTTTCAAGTTTTGCCTTTTCCGAACTGAATCTTTTACTTAAAAGGGCAAAATACCAAATGCAAAAGATATGTGCCTCATGAAGTTTCCAATCGATTCTGTAGACGGTTTAAACGTTCAGGGCAACGTATAACCTTTGACTGAGAGAGAGAGAGAGAGAGAGAGAGAGAGAGAGAGAGAGAGAGAGAGAGAGAGAGAGAGAGAGAGAGAGAATGTCTCATAGAATATTCATCTTCGCGGATTAGGAAACCATAGACCAAAATGACTCCCAAATATCCTTTATTGCGCAATTGACCCAAAACATTGTACATTCTCATTAACACCTAATCCATTTCCTGTTCGGCTTACCAAAAAAATAAAGTTAAGTATACCTTAGTTTAACCAGACCACTGAGCTGATTAACAGCTCTCCTAGGGCTGGCCCGAAGGATTAGATTTATTTCACGTGGCTAAGAACTAACTGGTTACCTAGCAACGGGACCTACAGCTTATTGTGAAATCCGAACCACAGTATAACGAGAAATGAATTTCTATCACCAGAAATAAGTTCCTCTAATTCTTCATTGGCCGGTCGGAGAATCGAACGCGGGGCCAGCAGAGTGCTAGCTGAGAACGGTACCCACCAGTCCAATGAGGCTTACCAAAAAACCTGAGGCTTTGAGGAGGCAAAGGATTTCTAATAACTATAACAAAAGCTAAAGAATGGAAATGAAATATGACCTCCATTTCTATATGCAGGGTAAAAAAAAAAAAAATTAAGACCATTCTCGCGTCAGTTGCATTTTTCTTCCACGAATAAAGGCTTGGGAATTACTTGCAAAATACATATTCCTCGCGTATTCATTTTCATTGCGAGAGAAGTTAATTCATTTTCATAAAATTTTGCTGAAAGCGATAAATGGGAAAACTTACCATTTTACAAGATTTTTCAATTAAGTCAACCGTTGAATGACCTCGTCCTTTTTTAAATTTAAAATCACATTCAGCCATTCATTTCTGAGTCTATAATTTCTACATAACATAACAATGAAACGTTATTGTTAGTGATATTTATTTTCTATTCTGTATGAGAGAGAGAGAGAGAGAGAGAGAGAGAGAGAGAGAGAGAGAGAGAGAGAGAGAGAGAGAGAGAGAGAGAGAGAGAGAGAATTTGAAACACTATTTGAATAATACTAACAATTTCAATCATTTTAAGATTTCTGACTGTACATTACACTCAAAAGAGAAACTGTATTTGGAACGAAGAAAACACACAGCTGCACAATCGACAGTCGAATGGATAAGGTAATTTCAAGGGCAAGGTTCGAATCCTGGACGAGGCAAATGCGCTCATCAATTCTAATTTCCATTATGCGTACGTTGTTTCCCATGTAATGGCTAAATATCTGTCATAAGTGAAATGTGATCTGTGTATAAGTGACAAAATTATCACATAATGGATACAAAGAGTAATATCTGTAAGAATCTGTTCCACATTTAATTTTAAAATTCTTTGCAGAAAACCGACTGTGTTATCAGAAATCATTTATGCTTATGGATGAATAATTTAAGCCCCAAAACATGTATTCTTCATAGAGAAATTGATTTTATTTGACAAATAATAAACATTTCCCTGGTAAAACCGGCGGAATACAACGTATACTCAAACAATTGAACAGTTCAAACTCCAGAAAATTTCAGCGCGTAATTTGAGTCCGTAATGTGTATTGATGACACAGCTTATTGAACTTTAGTGTCGCAACTTTCAAACAAATTTCCTGCTTCCTCGCGCTGGATGCAAATTCCACGACAATTGCAACGTCTCGTACGCAACCCTTTCCCCAGAACAACGGCAACCAGGCGATTCCTTTTCTCTTTTTTCTTTATTAAGGTGAACGGACGACGATTTGAATGTTACGAGCATGTCTGCATTTCCGTGTCTGTATGAATGGGGAGGGTCATGTCGTCGTGCATAACACGCACTCACAAGCAAACACACTCACACACACACACATATATATATATATATATAAATATATATATATATATATATATATATATATATATATATATATATATATATATTCATATATATATATATGTGTGTGTGTGTATGTATATATGTATAGATATGTATGTATGTATATATAAATGTATAACATACACACACACATATATATATATATATATATATATATATATATATATATATATATACATACATTACAAATTTGGTCAACTATTTAGATATTTTATACTCACCTAGTGTATTTTGACTGACTTAGCATTTCTGTTCAGAAATGGTAAAAGGAAATATTTACGAATTCAAATGCATTCGTTCAGTTTTGTATTTCTAACCAATTGAACTCCGTTCATGAGGCAGTTTCAATTGGAAATGGTCAAGCTCTTTCCAAATAGTTGTCCAGCATTAAAAAATCCATTAATTTATTTCGGTATCATCATAATTCGTTAGAATGAGTGAAATGATATAACGAATTCACTTCAATCATTGTCATCATCGTTATGAACAAAAACATTACCCACAAAGTAACCTCACAATAATTTCAAAACTAGACAGAACTTGCTTGGAGTTTATTTATATATATTTTATGTTCCTTTCACCTTTTATATCAAGTAGAGTGTAAATAACATGAAGAAGAATATGTTCTAGAGAAACCTGAGTATTGATGAAATAAGAATTTACACTAACATTAGACTGAAGGAAGATGTAGGGAAACTGTCTAATTAACCACAAAAGTAAAATAAACTCATTTGGACGAAAGTGTTGCTAACCAGACGACGAAGGTTTGCAAGACGCTTGAGAGTAAACAAACCGTTGCGTCCACTGGAGGCATCTGAAGACAAGGACAGAATTCCAGGAATGGAAGAGGCTCACCATCAGCACAATCACCGACCACACAATCAGGGACGCCACTTTCCAAAGGCAAAGATCAAAGATATCAGCTCTAGTCCTTACCTCCGTCCTCCGTCCAAATTTGCTCTTCGGGCCAAGATGCGATATCAAAGGCCCTTAGCATAACAGAGAGAATGCCTGCGACAGACAATGCATGTGCAATTGACAAGGAGGTTATCAGCATCTCTGGTATCATAGGGAAGGGATCGTTATTGCAAGGAGAGGATACACAATATCATAAGGACTCGTACTGACGAGTAATACAAAGATCATAAGAACGGATGGTGATACTAGAGTATATCTACCGAGCTATCGGCGACCTACCAAAATTTAGGATGCTATCTACCAAACAACCTAATTAAGGCCTGCGGCAATTACTTCCGCAAACTATACGCAAAACTATTTGACCCCCCAGAGGCTAGTACTAAACACGGCTAAACAGTGACTCGCCTACACTGTTTCGCCGTGTAGGCAATTGTATTTCATGTAAGGCTTCACTCCAGAGTATCCGTATTGCCTTATAAGCGGAACAGGTAATTGCATTTCAAAGTCCTGTCGATACTTTATCGACCAAATCATCAGGATTTAAATGGATATGAGTAAACAGAAGAGAACATATAATTCATTAGTCACTGTAGTATTACACACAAGAGCACGCACACATACACGCTCACACGCAGACGGATAGACAAAGCCATCTCAATAGTTTTCTTTTACACAAAACTAAAAATGACGCATCTTCTTTTATAAATGATTTCAAGAGTGAACTCAACCTCACTGAACAGCAGATGGTTAGTTTTAATGTAAAAAAATATGTAGTCAATGAGTAGAGTGCAATGATTATTTGCTGTAAAAGAAAGATTTTGTTTTCAAACATCATGCCCTAAGAATTGAAGCTTTTAAATTCAGTTTATAAATCTACATATGCTGGAGATCCCACATTAACAAAATAGTCTAACTGCATGTGCAAGAGGTATTCTTCAATTGCTCTTATAAATTATTCATATAATTTAACGCTAACTTTTTTTTTGAGGTATCCTAGATAAAAGAAGGAGGGCTAATCTGTACCAGAGAAACTCCAAAACGTCTATTCATCCACAGTGATAATTTTCATGCTTGTTTTTTTTTCTTTTTTTGAAACACAATTGATGGTTCTTTGTTTAATCCCGTGCAGTGGAATGTCGGATGTTAATGAAACCAACTCTCACTGATTAATGGAGGACGTTCTGTGTAAATGCTTCCTCTGAGATTCGCTTTGTCTTCTTAGATTACAACGAACGCAGCGGTACTGGGTTTTCGATGGGATTATTAAAATACCCTTTCTCATAAACTAACTAATTTAGTAAATTCTGTTTCCACAATAATTTTGCCTTCGTTTTCTTGAAAATGGAACATTCATATTTTCCAGAACACTCTTATAACTATCTATAGGCTAACCTCCAGAATTTAAATTCGGTTCTTGAGGAGATCTTTAAAAATCATGCACTCACTAGGAGAGAGAGAGAGAGAGAGAGAGAGAGAGAGAGAGAGAGAGAGATCTTATTAAATGTATCATCATATTAGACTCAGGTTTACCTAGTCGAGGCTCTTCCTTTTGATGGTATACATCATGACTAAGTAAAAAAAAAAAAAAAACAACCATAACGTCAACTAATTCAGCGCTTACAAAAAAAAAAAAAAAAAAAATTGGGGGAAACCAACAGTAACACCTCTAATCATCCAGTCCTTCATTCAAACAGCTGTCACCCTGTGATCTGAGCACTCTACGCCGCTAGCATTGTGCCGCGAGACTAGAGACGATGGTTGGAAAGCCAGACTAGTCTGTCAAGCTTTTGCCAGTGTATACATTTATCTTTTTATTTTCTGTTTTCTCGCCGAATAAAGAGGACAGTATTCAAAAGCCAGGTTCTATAATTAATGTAGAGGGGCTGATATAGATTTTAATTGCTGAACCTGACTTCGACAGGCATCTGTACCGCGTACTCGATGTCAACTTAGATCTCTTTTGATAGACGATGATCAAATTCATTCTCTCGTTGTTTCCAAACCAGTCCATGGTTTAGTTCCCGGTTGAAGCAGGAACACTTATCAACTACAGTTCCCCTTGGATGTAGGTTGTCCTCAAGGTATAGTGAACTGGATAATGAACGATATTTGTGGCTTAAAGCGGTGGAATGTTTAGGAAAGGATGGACCAGACTTTCATGAGATAGTTTGATGGAGTGGAATGAGTGGGATTCGGCAGGTTTGCAGATGAGTGCATCATTCAGAAGTTTTAGGAGGAGGGAGAAACAGTAGACCTAGAAAGTGCTGAATCAGTTAGTACAAAGAGGTGCTAAAAAGGAGGACCCTTGATTCCCATGAAACACGATAGTGTGTTTAAGATAAAAGTGAATAACGCAGTGTGCAGGAGGTTAAGCAAACTTTTAAGATCCCCTGCTTAGGTTTTTGAAGCAGTTTTAGTTACGGAAGTTTTCAGGCTAGAGGAACCACCCAAGATTCATAGCTAAAGTGTTAGTGTTGTAGTGACAATGATATTGTTTTGTATCTGGGGTTTACCAGCCTACATGCACACACACACACACACACGCACGCACACCCACACACACACGCATAAACACACACATACACACATATATATATATATACCTATATACGTGTGTGTATACATATATATGAATTTCTCAAATTGCAGAGAAATAACTCTTCCACTCCTGTTAATGACTTGCGTTCCTGTGATTTACCAGAATACATTCTTAAGTAACTGTCCGCTTGCAAGGAATTTATTTCCATGTCTGTTTTCCTTTTTTATCTGCCATTTTTTGTAGTCCGAAAAAACTATAGGTAAACGTTGGAATTTTAGCGTCTAGTTAATCGGTACCATTAGGTGACCCAAAATTTAAGCGATATGGAATTATGCTCATTACGCTGGAAATGTTTTGATAGCCATATACTCTCGTAGGCCCATATTTACTTTTAATTTTTTTCGAATACTATATTTTATAAGGTTCCTTTAATGTTTTCGTCAATAAACAAACTGAATATTGAGGATGACAGTACGTTTTAGGCAAATGAAAATGCTCTATTTCCCTCATATATTGCAGGAATTCACATTTTTCATATCTAAATGATTGTTTTGATTTCCAGAGAATAAGCACCAGGAGTATTTAAAGTATCTGCTGTTCTTTTTGTATGTTTTCTAGAATAACTTCTTTAGTCAGTCCCTTTCCTGAATCTGCCTCATACTTTGCCGCCCATTGTACGGTGATACCCATTTTAAATAAATTTACGTTCAATCTTATCTTAATATGTCACGTATTTATTTTTTTAGGATAATAAATGGTGGAATGCGCCATCACACACTAATCCCAAGACTCAAGTTTCCCAAAGCTTCTGCATCTTTTAAAACTTTGAACTCTTGTCTTTGAAACTGTCTATTTCCTTATGCTCAACCCGTCTTTGAAACTGGCCTTTCTTTTTATGAAATTAGGTCATATTGAAGTTCAGAGCAGTAGAGTCTGACATTCCTGGGTCTGAGAAACCCATTACAGAAACGGGAAATATTGCAGAGGAGATCGGTAAAAGTTAACCTAAATATATTAGTATATTAGTAAAGCTTCAAGTTAATTTCCTTGTTCTCTCTTTAACACGCAAAAGCCTTATGCTGTAACGCTGTGGTGAATAATATATTGGGACACGGTATTTTCTATTTCTTATGTTCTACGTACAAAAGATAAACTGTTTAAAGTTTTATCATTTTTCATTCAATCGTCAAGGATCGGTTATGCCGGAATCTTGTCATTTCTCTTGATTTGTTGACATGTAAATAAACATTTCCTGCTCTTTTTTTTTCGAGCACTCAGTCCGTTCAACACTGTAATTTTCGTTAATATTAGATAAATTCAAACGTTGAATTTATTATTATTATTATTATTATTATTATTATTATTATTATTATTATTATTATTATTATTGCTGCGATGGAGTAAGCCCTAATACCAGCCGAATAAACGTGCATAGAACAAAATACTCAAATATGTATAAAAAAACAGTAAGAAAAACTGAAACAGACAGAAATAAAAGAATTCAAAAGATAAACCGAAAATAAAATCTGTTGGCAAGCAACTAGTTTTAATTTTCGTATATATATATATATATATATATATATATATATATATATATATATATATATATATATATATATATATATATGTATATATATATATATATATATATATATATATATATGTATATACATATATTTTTATATATAATATATGATATACTGTATATATATTAATATGTATATATATATATATATATATATATATATATATATATATATATATATATATATACATACATATATCTATATACACACACACACTTACCCTTAATAATTTTAATTCAGTATTTAGAATAAACAGTAAAATACACACCGGATGTTACTTCAGCGTCCTGGTCGTATATTGCATTATACTCCCCCGAAATGCTAAGATTACATTCCCTGATTTCTGGCAACGGGAAGCAAATACTGAGTTCAAACATGTTAATAACGTCCTTGTGTAAACAGGCAGCAAGGCTGGGAATTCCATACATGCTACTGGGAAACGGAACCTCTCTAGAGTTTATCAACAATGACTTATATTTCCCGTTGTAATTCCAAGTATTTTGCATATTATATTGTCCATATTATGTCTGGCTGTTCTTAAGGAATGGCAGTGCCCATGTTATGCCTCAGTATCTGTTTATTTCTTGAAAGGGCAATGGATAAGAGGAGATTCCTTAGCCACGGAGAATACTTTATAGGGTCGTTAACACACCGATCATATTTTACACCGTAATGAAGAGCTGACGCAAATGGCTAGTATTTTAGCCTTGTTTACAAATACTCCTGGCTAGAAGGAGGGGCTTTATGCTCCTCCCTGGGCGGAGGAGGATAAACATTCCTTAGGTGGTCGTTGGTGAGACATTTAAGGATTCCACAAGTATTTATTTGTCTTAGACTCCAGGAACATTGAAGGCTACCATCTCTTTAGTAATGGTCTCCTATTAAAGTGATGAACGATTTTTACTTTGTTTTTTATACTGTAGATTATTTTCACAGTTGTTTCTCAAAATAATAAAAACTGTAAGAGTTTACTCTTACAGTTTTTTTTTATTAATACTCCTGCTACTACTACTACTACTACTACTACTAAGTAGTAGTGACTATGTGGAATTGACAGTGAGTCGAAAATTCGTCTGCATTTTATCTATGAAAATTTTTGGACTGCGAAAAAAAAATTTCTTTAGGATTTTCTATGAAATACTTTCGTGACAATTACGCTGAAAGCTGATTCGGTCATGGTTGCTTTAATTTTATATGGTAAACGAAAACAAATGACATTACTACAGCCCCTGTGTCATTACAAATATTTTTTAACGGGAGCAAAGTAGATTAGAGGAAATCTCATTAGACACAGTTACCTAGGAAAGAGAATGGTTAAAAGACCCAAGGGAGAATTGTTTAAATTCCCAATGCGATTATTTGAGTAATAATTAATAAGAGGTTGTGTACGCTGAATGCAGAATGGGTTATACAATTTTGATTGTTTTACTTATCAATGTACTTCCTCGAACGAGGAATGTATTCCAATTATTTGACATGCCACTGCACTCGGACAAATCTTGCGTTCCTGCAGATTGCAAGGGTATATTAATTAGCAAGATATAAAACATTAATCATCAATTTAAGTGGTCTCTCAGGAATATATTCACTAATTTACCCAGTTAATTTTACTATATGTGGTTATTATTTTTCAACTGAAGATGGTTGACACTTGCTTTTTTTATTTTTTTTTTTTTGTTCACTGTAACTTGAAATAATCTGTCTACTTTTTCGTCAGTAGGTTCATTCCCTCCGTCAGCAAGCCTGAAGCTCATATAGTAAGGTCGTCAATCGAATGCCCTTTAATTGGAGTTACGGCTTAATAACAATAGTAAAGTTAGTTAAAACTTATATCATACGCAAAGATTTTCGACTAATTGTAAGCAAAGGAAGTCGCATAAGCAGTAAAGGGAACATTGTGTGATATACTTACCGGAAGTTAAACTAAAGGTTACCGTTTGAGCACCTCTGATTTTCTCAATGAAAGGTGCTGTCATACAATGAATTTTTACCTTGTAATGATCAAAACAAAATTTATGATATAATGAAAATATAATGACATGTAGAGTCAATAACGTCGTAAATGATAACACCAATAGCGAGTCTCCCGCAAACTTTTAGTTTTCTGAAAAGAAAACTATTGTGCCGGCTTTGTCTGTCCGTCCGCACTTTTTCTGTCCGCCCTCAGATCTTAAAAACTACTGAAGCTAGAGGGCAGCAAATTGGTATGTTGAACGTCCACCCTCCAATCATCAGATATACCAAATTGCAGCCCTCTGCCTTAGTAGCTTTTATTTTATTTTAAAGTTAAAGTTAGCCATAATCGTGCATCTGGCAACGATATAGGATAGGCCACCACCTGGCCGTGGTTAAAGTTTCATGGACCGCGGCTCATACAGCATTATACCGAGACCACCGAAAGATAGATCTATTTTCGGTGGCCTTGATTATACGCTGTAGCGGCTGTACAGAAAACTCGATTGCGCCGAAAAAACTTCGGCACATTTTTCACTTTCTTCCCGAATGACTTGCAGAATTCACAGTCATTACCCGGTCGTTAACTGTAGCTGTCCATTTTCACAGAGTAAAGAAAACGATTACGTTGCAAATAGCGGAATTAAGCGTCGATAGGTCAATTACACAGCGATGGCCCGGAGTGAATTTAAACGGAAACCAATGAGATCTTCAATTCTTGTATTCAGTATTCCAAAACAGTTCGACTTCAGACTTTGTTGTGAGATTTCAATAACTGCAATATCATTTGTAAGCTATACAGCATCTTAAAAACATGAAGATAAAAAGTTAATTTAAAAATAGGAAATATTACCAGTAAGGTAAGGATTAGTTAACGATAAGAGGGAAATATATTTGTTCTAGATTCCGAATTTTTTTATAATATTAATTTTAAAAAAATATGATGAATAAAAACTTGAATAAAACAAACCCTTAAGATTTCCTCAATTTTTTGTCACAAAATCTCTTGTGAAAGAAAAAATACTGCGAGATATGAGTCTTACCATTTCGAATAAAAACGCACATAAAAGGGTTTAGGAAGGACCTCATTCTCAAGGAAAATAATGTTTTGTCAAGGACAGAATTCCTGAGTCAGACCCTACTTCAAAAGAAGGGTTCGAGCTCGTTCACACACTCGGAAGATGACAGAGAAACGGTAGGGAAAAGGGGAGGCATCGTCATACGAAATGCAAACCCTTGTTGAAAATAATTCAGTGGAAGAAGTGAGATTGGAAGCTGCATTAAAAAAAAAAAAAAAAACTGAAATGGTATCCATCCGCTATTTTGAAATAGGGAAGAATTGGCAAATCGTATTTTCGTTTTATATTTTACTACAATGACGTTCTATTGAATGAATGGTTACCAGAACAGCAATCCGAGGTTAACTTCACTGGCGCCTGCTTGATTATTTTTGACAACAGGGGGTGACATTTTTCACTTTATAACAGTATAATTAAAAGGAGATGAAAGATCCAGACCCATCTGCTAGAAAACTATGATTCCTGAGGCTGGAAATAAGATATAAAGATCAGTGGAAATGAAAGAAGAAAATTTTTGAATGCAGGGAATTCACAGAGGCCATTTGTGTCACGTTATACACACATGTCATGCCTACGTCACTAGTTACATAACTTTTGACTCCAAACATAGCTTTTTTATGCTGTTACATCTTATCAAAATAATCTGAGCTACACTTTTCCTTCGTGAAAGTAATAGTAATACAAACGAGAAGACTGAATATCTTTCAAGCTCCTTTTGAAAGATAATGATATTCTTATTATGTCAAAAAAAAAGCGACATAGGGATCAAACTGAAACCTGGCGATGGTAAAGTGATCGAAAATAATGCCGTCGTCGACTCCGATTTCCTTATACAGCAGACTGAACAGTATTTCATTTTGTAATGAATGCAAGTTTATCATCTACACCATTCAGACGAGCAAATGCTCTGATATAAAAAAAAAGGGCGAAATGAATCATCCCCACAAATACTGATATTTCAGTACCAAAAGGCAAACACAATTGCATCAGACTGAACATTATTTCAATTTGCAATGAATGCAAGGTTATCATCTACAACATTCAGACGAGCAAATGCTCTGATATATATATATATAAAAAAAAAAGGCGAAATGAATCTTCCCCACAAATACTGATATCTCAGTACCAAAAGGCAAACACAATTGCATCAGACTGAACAGTATTTCAATTTGCAATGAATGCAAGTTTATCATCTACAACATTCAGACGAGCAAATGCTCTGATATATAAAAAAAGGCGAAATGAATCTTCCCCACAAATACTGATATCTCAGTACCAAAAAAGGCAAACACAATTGCACCAGACTGAACAGTATTTCAATTTGCAATGAATGCAAGGTTATCATCTACAACATTCAGACGAGCAAATGCTCTGATATAAAAAAAGGGCGAAATGAATCTTCCCCACAAATACTGATATTTCAGTGCCAAAAGGCAAACACAATTGCATCAGACTGAACAGTATTTCAATTTGCAATGAATGCAAGGTTATCATCTACAACATTCAGACGAGCAAATGCTCTGATGTCAAAAAAAAAAAAAAAAAAAATGCGAATTGAAGCCTCTCCATAGATACTGATATCCCAGTACCAAAAAGCAGGCACAATTGCATCACAATGTATCCTGCTTGAAACAGGAGGGCAGTAGTGACCCGATTACACAGCCCAGAGCGAATAAGCGTCGCTGTTTAGCAAAGCTCGTTCTTATGCGTCGCGGATAAAAGGACAAGAGACAAGTTTGGGAAAATAGCCTGGCGATTCTCTGAGCAAATGGAGGAGGTGGATTTGACACTAGTATAGAACCGGGATGTGTTTCATCCTGGAGGAGAGAAAAGACTGCGTGGAAATGCTGGATTCTTCAAAGGAATATATTCAGAGGCTCGAGTGACTGAGAAGAAGAAGAAGCCCCACCAGGGGGTTATTTGATTTTGAAGGGGGGGCAATTCGAGAATGTTTAAATCAAGTTAATGGTATTTTAGGCTTCCTTCCACGTGAAGAGGAGTTCACTTTTTGAATGATAAGAGTTATACATCACCACAGGGGGGCATCTGGATGCCAAAAAATTGATTAGGTGGGGCATGGCCAAAAAAAGGTTGGGTCTAGAGAGAGAGAGAGAGAGAGAGAGAGAGAGGGAGAGATAATCGTTGATCTATGTAATAATAAAAGGAATTGAAATGTAAACGCAAATAATGATAGTGATGATTTAAATTATCTGACAAGGGTAACATGGCGAAATGCATGATCTGTCACAGAGAACGAGCAATCATTTGTAAGGGGAAGGTTTCAGAAAAAAAGCGTGAAGATGATCTTTATCTATTTTTTTCTAATTGTGCGTAAAAGTAGGCTAATCATCATACTTGGTGCACTTAAAGTTACCAAACCCAAAAGACAGAATAGCGACTATATCCTGCGTGTTACCTGACCGTAATATATTTCACACAAGAATAATTTGTACAATCATATTCTTTATTCGTACTGCGGTTTGGAATGTCACTTAGTAATTTCATTCTTTTGATTGTTACGACAGCGTTTGTTCCGACCGAGCCATATTCCATGGCCACTATCGAGAGATTCGTGATGAAAATGATTAGAGAAGGTGACCTATTGGTGAACAACCTCCTTACTGAAGGTCATATAAGTCTTTGTGTACAAGAAGATATTACTGTCCAGAAGAAGATATATATAATAACTCTGTTTCATATTCGTGAGAAGGATCTACTGTGCTTGAAATATCACCACCTCGAGGAATACACCTTCGATATATCACGTCTTCTTAGAATTTGCCGTTTCTCATAATCTCCACAGAACGCTTTTATAATGAAAAAATGGAAACAACAAGCAATCTTAGAAGGATTTTTTAACAACCAACTATTCTACTACAAACTTCAGTGAGGCTCTCAGTCACTGAAATACTAACTGGTGGATATTTCAACATATTTCAATTTGTGAACCATTTCAAAGAGAATTGTAAGACAAGTCCTTACTTACAGGACAGGTTCTTGTATTATTTGAAGTTGCGTTTTGCTCTGCAAGTCTCACGATTATCCTTATTTTAGTGACCGGTGTTTAAATCCTGGTATCTTTGATAATAGAGAAGATATATACAAAAAATAGTGAGGACAACTTTATATTTGCTCTACTTTTAGACATGAAATGTTACCAGGACGCAGTGGAACGTCTTTACAATAGAAAGGTCGTTGTTTTTATCCCTTTAATAAGATAAGGTTGGATGCTCGCAAGTGGCGCGTGTCTTCGTCAATCATTATTTCAAAAATTACTTCACTGGTTAAAATTCATTGGCTGATTTTCGGATCATTTTCTAACTTCGCCTACCAACTGAACATTTCACTTAATTTGCGGGGCTTTAGCTTTAGATATTGACTAATCATTCCCAACAGTACCTTGTCCCAAACAGATTCGAAAACTAGAGAGATGAAGTGAAACGAAAAAGTGCTAAATTCCAAGCATATCAGTCGCCCAGATCAATTCCGAGAGGAGACGTAATCATTTAAGAACTTGATGATCATAACAAGTCTTTACTTCGATTTACCTTTAGGTTTCATCATGTTTTCTCTGAAGTTATCTCTAAGTTTGTCAAGAAACAATAGATAACCACGATTAAACTTTATTTCATACCTTCATAATTTCGAGTCATATTCAAGCCATTCTCACCAGCTGCCACTCAGTCTAACTGGACTGAGTTCCGCTAATCACATCATAAGGAGCCCCATCTTGAATATTCATCAATCATTAGCGATCCCTCCCACATTGCTCACTGCATTGATTCAGTTATCATGATTTCATTTAAAGGACACAGAGGAATGAGAGTCTAGAAAGACTTACGACAAGTAAACACAGAAGCAATTAAAGAAAATGCTCTTGGTCACTGAAATGCAATTTCATATTTGCATATGTACTTGATGCAGGTCATATGATTGAGCGAGAAGCTTGGAAATTGATGTAACTTAGAAAAGAAAATATAAACGTGAATTTCAATTAGACCCATCACTAAGAACCTTCACCACACTGTCCTAAGGATTCAGTGATATCAAGAGACCTTCTAGTACAGCAGAAGAACGGGCAAAAATGTTCCCTTCAAGAACTCTGGGAGTAAAAGTTTGGTTGCAAAAATAACAAGTAAAAAATGGGCCGAAGTTCCTTCTGCACAATCGAGTTTTCTGTACAGCCGCTACAGCGTATAATCAAGGCCACCGAAAATAGATCTATCTTTCGGTAGTCTCGGTATAATGCTTTATAAGCCGCGGACCATGAAACTTTAACAACGGCCCGGTGGTGGCCTGCCCTATATCGTTGCCAGACGCACGATTATGGCTAACTTTAACCTTAAATAAAATAAAACCTACTGAGGCTAGAGGGCTGCAATTTGGTATGTTTGATGATTTGAGGGTGGATGATCAACATACCAATTTGCAGCCCTCTAGCCTCAGTAGTTTTTAAGATATGAGGGCGGACAAAAAAAGTGCAGACGGACAGACAAAGCCGTCACAACAGTTTTCTTTACAGAAAACTAAAAAAAAAAAAAATAAATAAAACAGATCCTGATTGCCCTCACTTTTGTTCTTGGAAATTTCGATTAAGTTTGATTTTCACATCAAAACTGATCAAGTAATGTAACAAAAACCGAAAAATAAATCACCAGTAAAAAAAGGCAAATAAGAAAGTAAATTAAGCATTTAAGAATCCCTTCCCAGAGCAAACTTAAAAAAAAAGGATTAGGAGAAAAGAACGACTCTCTCTCTCTCTTCCCGACAACTAGCAAAAGTGAACATCTTTTCTGGGGCCATTTCATTCGGGAATACCAGTCCGAAGGACGATCTAACTTTCAGATTATTGGACAGATATTGCTTCCAACATCTGAATATTCGGAGAGAAATTGCTTTAACACCTGAATATCTGGAACACCTGGTTCCACACATAAGTTTCGCTCACTAAGTTTTAGATTCAATGGAAGTTTTCTAATCTCGTATTCTGCCAGCGATCCTCTCGCCGAAACTGACGGCTCACGGGGCGCTGAAATGTGGAAGGAAACGAACGCTTTGCAAATATGAGGGCTCTGGTTTCCTTTGAAGTGGGAATAAAGGTAAATCATTGATTAACTCAAATTCAGCGTTAATAGCGACGCTAAGTGATGCATCAACGACTCTTAGCTGGATTACGAGACGGTGATTTCTGAAGGCGCTCTTTAGTCATGGGACCCGTTTTATGACGCATTTAGCATGACGTGGTTCGTATAATGAGAAATGTCAGGTCTTTGTGGCACTGATAATGTTTCGAAACCTGTTTCATTCTCAGTTAAGCTAGTTGATCATATATTTGTTTCAAGAAGTCGCGTTTAATTACACTGATGGCTTTGACAAAGCTGGTGCACCTGACTCTTACACTAAGACCAATCGAAGGAAATTGGACCAAAGCTACGCATCAATGTAAGGTTTGCAATAAGTCATAATTAGTGTTTGAGAGAAGACATTGCAATATCAAGTTCTAGGATTGTGTTAAAATGAAAGGCGTTATATTATTTGGTACATCGAATAAGGAAAATGCATGTTAAGGGGATGCGATGTTAAATTTTTTCACTGCCTACTCGAAAATTCTTATCTTTCGAAATTCGGTCAGGAGACCAAGTATACTTCAATTGCCCTATGGTGGACTAAAGAAAAAAAAAGTAAACAAAAAAAAAAAGAAAAAAGGAAAATCTTCAAAATCAAATTTCTGGATGTTTTTCTAAACAAGGACCACTGGACAATCACGCTACCACTCATTGCACAATCGTCATGGACGTAACGTAGTACATACAGGCTTGGATGCCATACAGCTTATATTTACAATGGCATTGTGAATTAAAATTATCAACTTTTTTTTACAGAATATTTGGCATCTTTTCCTTTCCTTTTTCCTAAAAGAATAAAGTTTCAATGTCAGGTGAAAAATTCTACTAATTTCGCAATTAGCAAAGTTCGTGAGCTTGATGTCGTCGTTGATAGGCGTTCGCTATTGACTAGGACAAGAGTCAGACATCCTCGATCATTTTATTAGGAAAAACGAAGATAAAAGATATTCCGGAATCTCTTTCTCTTTCTCCCTCAAGTGTCTTCCATGTGCCCAGATTTTCTTGTGAAGTCTTAAATAAAATTCTCCTTTTTTGCACAGATTCATTCACATATACGTTGACCTTCATCATCTATCGCCCATATTCCACAAATAAAATCCCCTATATAATAATAATAATAATAATAATAATAATAATAATAATAATAATAATAATAATAATATTATTATTATTATTATTATTATTATTATTATTATTATTATTATTATTATTATTATTATTATTATTATTATTATTATTCAGAATGAACCCTATTCATATGGAACAAGCCCTCAGGGGCCATTGACTTGTAATTGAAGCTTCCTGATTATTATTATTATTATTATTATTATTATTATTATTATTATTATTATTATTATTATTATTATTATTATTCAGAAGATGAACCCTATTCATATGGAACAAGCCCACATGGGCCATTGACTTGTAATTCAAGCTTCCCAATTATTATTATTATTATTATTATTATTATTATTATTATTATTATTATTATTATTATTATTATTATTATTATTATTCAGAAGATGAGCCCTATTCACATGGAACAAGCCCACCAAAGGGGCCATTAACTTGAAATTCAATCTTCCAAAGAATATTACGGAGTTCTTTAGCAAGGAGTTAACGAAGGTAATGGGAAATACAGAAAGATGAGATCACTTATTTAAAAAAAGGAAAACACAAATTGATAAGCCAATAAGTAAATAGATAAAAATATGTAAGTAAATTGTTAAAATGCAAGGTGAATAGTACTAGGGTAGTATTGCATTGCAACTTCGCTTGCTTTTTCGAAGTTCCAATTGCACGACGAACTCAGGGAGACTCTTGAGTGCATAGATATTGCATAAAAAGTTCCGTTGCTCTCGTTCTTGTTATCCGTCAAGCGTTCTTTGTCGTATAAACATTATAATAATTTTGGACTGTGGAAAGAGGTTCCATCCGTTGCAGTACATATATCTATATATATATATATATATATATATATATATATATATGTAATTCTAATAGCCACAATGCCCTCTTAACTTCGCTAATTCTTCGCGCTTTTTTGGATATGCTTGTAACTACGAAGCCGATAGATCCAAAGGGAAGAATGAAGAGCCTGTGACGGCCGGCCGCGGGAAGCGAACCCGAGTTACCTTAATCACAAGGAGGTCACGTTGCCCACCTAACCACGAGAAGGATAAAAGTCTATCACCTCTCGTACATATATATACCTGTCGTTTTCAGATATATTCATTAGAGCTGGAATAGACCCATATATATTTCAGCCTAAAAAGCAATAAAAACGATTGCCCACTTGGCTACGATGGTGAGGATGGGTCTATTCCAGCTCTAATGAATATATCTGAAAACGACAGGTATATATATGTACGAGAGGTGATAGACTTTTATCCTTCTCGTGGTTAGGTGGGCAACGTGACCTCCTTGTGATTAAGGTAACTCGGGTTCGCTTCCCGCGGCCGGCCGTCACAGGCTCTTCATTCTTCCCTTTGGATCTATCGGCTTCGTAGTTACAAGCATATCCAAAAAAGCGCGAAGAATTAGCGAAGTTAAGAGGGCATTGTGGCTATTAGAATTACATATGTGTCTGGTAAAAGTGACCAGTAGATTCTGCATATATATATATATATATATATATATATATATATATATGAATGAACAGATTGATAATCCTGCCATGGAAGTTTCTTCTGCCACGCCTGTTCCGAACAAGAATGTGAGGGGAATGTTAGGTTAGGGCAAGAACTTCAAAAGCTAAGGAAAGTTTGCTCGTTTCGAATGTGTAAATATGTACAGTATGTATATATATATATATATATATATATATATATATATATATATATATATATATATATATATATATATACAAGGCTGACAGTGAAGGTGAGGAAGATGGAGGTTTTAAGGGGAGATGGAAACCAAAAAGATGAAGCAATGGAAATTAATATGAACGGTGGAAGTAAAAACAAAGGATGATGGAAGGATAAGAGAAGAACTGAATAACAGACTGGAAGAAGCAAGACAGGCTTTGGATTTGTACAATAGATTTCTCGTGATTGATACAGCTATGTGAACCCCTATAGAACTTGGACTTTGTTTCTGTCAAACAGATTATGAATAGTTTTTGTAAATTGTTTCTTGGACTTCAAAACAAAATCAATTTACTTTTCTACTCAAGCGTTTGGAAGAGAGAGAGAGAGAGAAAGTTAATTATACCTTAGTTTTAAAAGACCAGTGAGCTGATTAACAGCTCTCCTAGGGCTGGCCCGAAGGATTAGACTTATTTTACGTGGCTAAGAACCAGTTGGTTACCTAGCAACGGGACCTACAGCTTATTGTGGAATCCGAACTACATTATAGCGAGAAATGAATTTCTATCACCAGAAATAAATTCCTCTAACTCTTCATCAGCCGGCCGGGGAATTGAACTCCGGCCCATCGAGTGACAGTCCGCAGCTCTACCGACTCACCCAACGAAGAGTCTGAGAGAGAGAGAGAGAGAGAGAGAGAGAGAGAGAGAGAGAGAGAGAATTCACAGGCAAACCAATTATAGCCCGTCTAGAACATGAATTGATTGCGTTCCCGTGGCTAATATCCTGTAGACCACAAAACGTTCTTCCGTTACTATCCAGGGATCAGTGAGCACCAAAGTTTGTGACGTTATGTTTTTTAAAGCTTTTATTTTGTTATTTTTTTCCACAAGAATGGGTTCATTTTCCATCGCTGTTTACTTATAAAGTACTTCAATATATACATAACTGATATATAATAAAATTATATCCTGCAATGTTTTATAGATATCTGTTCAGGACAACTTACAAAATATATAAAACACTTAAAGAATGTCATTTTATTGCATGTATAAAAAAAAACTATTTCAGTAAATGGCTTCCATTAAAACATTGATAAATTTTAAGCTTAACCTACTTTTTTTTTCTCAAACCTGGGTTTCTTAACATATTATACACAATTTACAATTAATATTCTTTAAGGAATACACAAAATGCACAACAAAAGCAGACGCTTGCAAAAATAAGATAAAACAATATTCAATTTATTCCTTGGGTGACAATCTAATATCGCTTCATCCCTAACTTGTTTTCGTTGGAGGCTTCTGGTATTTGGCGAGATTAATAATGTGCTTGAAGGCGTCTCTCCTAATAACGGAATTCACGACACAATAATTAATCTCCGGTGATATCAGACTGTGAACTGACGCAAGTGATATCAGGCGCCTCCTTCAGTCAACACGATGATGAAAAAACTGGAAAACACGACCGTCGGTCTGTCAAGATAAAACCGGTGTAGCAGGAAATTATTCCCACCTGACTGAAATTCCCCCCAGGGGGAAATTAGCCTAGGATTGATTTCGCCCCGGGAATAACAGCGCAGGCTGTGGGGAATTTTGGAGCTAGGATATTTTTCCCCCTCTCTTGGCCGACTGAAATTCCCCCGGGGGAAATTAGCCTAGGATTGATTTCCCCGGGAATAACAGCCCAGGCTGTTTTCCCCGGGGAATTTTGGACCTAGGATATCGCACCCGCCCCCAGGCCGATTGAAATCCCCCGGGAAAATTAGCCTAGGATTGATTTCCTCCCAGGAATAACAGCCCAGGCTGTTTTTCCCCCGGGGGAATTTTGGACCTAGGATATCGCACCCCCCCCTAGGCCGATTGAAATCCCCCGGGAAAATTAGCCTAGGATTGATTTCCCCGGGAATAACATCCCAGGCTGTTTTCCCAGGGAATTTTGACCTAGGATATTTTTCACCCCTCTAGGCCATTTCTCCCCCCTCTAGGCCATTTCTCCCCCTTTCATGTATCCACCTTTGCAGCGTGTTTAGTACAAGCCCGCTGGGGATTTCCGTATAAACATAAACAAAAGACTGTAAAGAACAAAGATAATGAATGACCCCAGGTGATAGTTTGGTCGTGATGATAATTATCCTGTGTGGCCGGCTGTCGTTGCCACACGTCGCCGCCATAGCCATACTCTTATAACAGCAGTGCAATCTCACTGAAGTTTGTCGTTCCGTTGAGAGGCACATTCACACTTTCTGAGAATGAAGCCTCATCTGCTTAATTACGTTCTGGTTAGTATGCCATAACTTCGCCCGATGAACTCCTACCTACTTGTTAGAAGAGCAAAAGGCAATTACCGATCGAGGACGAAGACTAATCTTCGAGCTGCTCCGTGGGTTGTAGAATCTTGGCTGTAGTTCTAAGGTTATGTAATCAGCGATGGAGTGCCTCGCCTTATGTATGACAGTATTGGGCTTGAAAAAACTACAGCATTATGATTATTACCAGAATACCTTACACCAAAAGTGAATTATATATAATAAGTGTATCTACCGTAGGTTTGATACAGAAGGAGGCAGGGACTTACCCGTTCAGCTATCTAGAGGGATATAAGTTTATTTCGATTCTTCTATACATATTTCTGTCAAATTCAGGCTCATTACTTAGAATTGAAATCGACCCATCTCTTCCTAGATAGGTGACTACAGTTGTTTTGTCCCCCCAGCACTGATTAATTTTTGAACCACAAATAATAAGCATCTTTAATCACTGGGCAAAAACTTGATTTCTACTAAGTTTCCTCTCCGTGTGATCTTGATATCAATCTGCGGTTCGTTCAGCGTTTTGAGCTTCAAAGGAAATGTTTTCTTTACTGCGACCAGCCTCTGTTCCCAGACCTTTCGGGACTTACCCATCCACCGCGTAATACCAGATACACAGTTAATCCCTGGTCATGACTTTTTTTGAGAGGAGGGTGAACAATACTCAGTTTTCTAGAATTTATGTTCCAGCGGTGGAATAATTTTTTCCTGATCCTTTTAGTCGGAGGATTGAAACTTCAGAAGTTTAGATTTGGACCCAATGCTTTTATTAATTTGTATGTTTTCTTTGTTATATCATTTTCGTATTTTTCTAATTCTGTATTCCTTTTTTCCAACAGGGCTGAACTGAATATTTTTTCTTTTCTATCAAAATAAAAACTTGTTATATATTTAGGAGCAGTTTAAGCACCTGTTCAGTGATGAAAATATTCAGTGATTTAATCGATTACTCTCTCTGTTGCTCACACATTAGAATGATTCCAGAGTTGTTTTCTCTTCTTCATATTGTCAATCCTTGTCACATTCTTTGATGGGGATAAATATTTTTGCGGGTAATATTTCGATGCCTATACTGTTCGATCCAAAAAATCGTATCAATGGCATTTTCTATAATTCAACCATGACGAAAATAATGACGATTATATTAACAAAACCACAGAGTTAGTCCGTTCCTCTTATCCTTGTAAGAGAACTAGAGAAATCAAGTAAAAAATAAGACTTTTTTTTAATTTTGCCATAGCATATTTCATAATAAACAGAAGCATAATAGCAAAAACGCGATATTCGTGAATTTGATTTACTTTTTGGCCACAAACACTTTACACAAAAGGACCTAAAAAGTATTTTAGAAGACAGAAAAGAGAGAGGACTACATATAGAATCTGGGTTCGTCTTTCTCTAGTGAACTTATGAAGAAGGTTTGCCTCCTGAAAAGACTTAAATCTCAAGCGTAATCAAAACAAAACTCCCAACACTACGTCACCAGCGAGCTTCTCCCCAACGTCCACTTCATCAAGACCAAAATCTTTGCGATAAACTTGTGTTTTGGGGACGAACGCTGTAACTCTGAGCGGAGACAAGGCTCATAATTCTTTCCCATTAAAGTTTCGTTTGGTGAAAGAGAAATGCGCTATCAGCAGAGGAACAAGTCTAAGTATGCGATGACAAGCTGGAAAATTTGTCTTGAGTGCGTCACAGAGAGAGAGAGAGAGAGAGAGAGACATAAAATTTGCCATATGTCAAGAAGCAACTATAATTGCATTTATTGACTGGAAACTTTCGCTTTATGTACTACACCAGGCTCCGCAGCTGAATACAGAATTACATTGCAACTCCATAGTACAGTTTCTCAAGGACAGTAATTTGACTAACCATTTCTTCCTTTTTTGTCGCGTCCCTCATTATCATTAGTAGCCAATTCTAAGAAACCTAATGAAAACGTCAGTAATAAAATCAAATAAGTTACGAACAAGGGCAGGGTCACATGACAAGCAGTAATATTAAAGATTCTTAATAGCAGGCAGTCAACACCTTCCCTCTGAGAGGATGTGAAAAGTCAGAGACAAAATACTTTCTGACCTTTCAGTTAATTTCTTCTTCATTTAAGCCAAGCAATCTCAGGATGAGACGTCTCGTTCAGGAGCCTTTCTTTTCGCTAGTCGGCTTACCATGATGTGATCTGTTGAAAAAGGGTCCATTAGACTAGACCGTAATTTTATTATTTTATTTTTTATTTTTATTTTTCATGAAAAAGCTTCATCTCCAAGACCTAGGAATATTGTACTATTTGTATTTGTGTTTCATAAATATATATATATATATATATATATATATATATATATATATAATATAATATAATATAATATAATATAATATAATATAATATAATATAATATGTGTGGGTGTATACACTGGCATTTACAGGATTACCGTGGTAGGTTTACAAAAGCAATGCAGAAGGTTGTCATATAAATTTTTCAGAGACAATAGTGTTATTTAATATATATATATGTCCGACTCCTGAACTTAACTTTTGTTTTCCAGGCTTTTCTGGCTATTTTCAAAAAAAGTTTTGAATCTTTTACTTTTAACTTATTTTCACAATTTTAAATATAATAGCTTTTAGACTCATTACACAAAGAGGAATTCTTTACCAAATTAAATGGTACTTTGAAGGTCAGAAAAATATTCAAGTTTAAATAGTTATATATATATATATATATATATATATATATATATATATATATATATATATATATATATATATATATATATATATATATATATATGTGTGTGTTTATATGAGAAAGTTAGTGGATACAGAGATTCAGCATCTTGTCTGAATTACACACAAGAACGAGGCTGGCACTTAAACCTTACGGTTCCTTTGCATGTGTTAGTGTGACATTCTTGGTATTATTCACGCACCATTTCGGTCCAAGGAAATGTGACAAAGCCTTAAGGCCCATATAAGATACATTTTCTTTTTATAGTTTCCACTGTTTCTATTTTCCTGTAGTTCTGATCTCTCTCCTGAGCAATTAGCTTTGCTAATTGTAGAGCTAATTCATTCCATTTTGAGTCGTCAGTTGCTCGATGGAAATAGAGGAAATTACGAATGGCGTCGAGAGAGTCACACCTCTTGAGAAAAATCAAGCCTTCTTCCCCATCTCTGGTCTTGTCCCAGTCTTCTTTAATTTCCGGAACGAAGCTGAGAGAAAATTAAATCATTTGGGAACTAAACAACACTAGATAAGTCTCTATTGGAAATTCAGAGGTTCAAGTCAAGCGCAGTTGCAATGCATTGCTACCATAGTACTAGTCTCCTTGCATTCTGCTGGCCGCGAGTTCAATCTCCGAGCGGCCAATGAAGAATAAGAGGAATTTATTTCTGGTGATAACAATTCATTTCTCGCTATAATGCGGTTCGGATTCCACAGTAAGCTGTAGGTCCCGTTGCTAGGTAACCAATTGGTTCTTAGCCACGTAAATAGCCACGTAAAATAAATCTGATCCTTCAGGGCCAGCCCCAGGAGGCTGTTAATCAGCTCAGTGGTCTGGATTAAACTAAAGGTATACTAACGTTCTCCTCGCATTTCAATACATTTTTATCTATTTGTTAATTTATTAAGTTTTTTTTTTTTTTTTTAAGTGAATGGGATTTCTTCTTTGTTGGATTTCACTTTACTTCCTCTTACTTGTTCTTAATGAACACCTTAATATTCTTTGAAGCTCCAATTTCAAGTCAATGGCCCTGTGATCTTGTTCGATATAAATAGGTTCCATCTTCTGAATAATAATAATAATAATAATAATAATAATAATAATAATAATAATAATAATAATAATAATAATAATAATCAAACTACCTGAGTAAAAAAAAAAAATAATATACCAATGATCATCAGCGAAACTGGGTTATAGATTTGACCGAACTGAGGTAGTGACTCCATGTAAATTTAGTTCAGTTTTATAGTCGCCCAACCCCATTGCAAATGTTGCACTTAAATATGGGAAATGAATTAGTTACGGATTAAAACCCGTTGCAATCATCCACTTTAATCAATTACTACGAACACGCAGATCGTTGAACTTGTAATTGATCATTTATAACGTCGTTATCTTTTACAAATGGAGCGCTAATTGAGTGTGTATTTCCATTCATTAGTTAGCTAGGAAATCAAACCTGTAGTTATTCATTTTTTTTATATGCGGTTTATATAGTGATTATTTCAGTAAAAACATTTTTTAAATGTTAACTGAAGGAGAAATGAATAGTTATCATTGTAATACCACTAAGTTTTCATTGTAATTCAATAAAATTCCCCGTCTATCGTCTCCTGGTGAAAGGAAAAGAACCGGGGCCGATATACGAAAAATGCATTAAATAAATATTCCCCAGAATCCTTGGGGGAATCTCGAGTATTATGAGTCACTTCTTGAGGATGAGCGAACGAAAAGAGTATTCCTCATTAGAACGGTTACATAGGCCATTCATGAAATAACGACGGGAACTAGTTCGTGACGGCGCTATTCACAGGAGGGGTAATGCTTACAGTGCGTCGCTCGTGTCACACCGTAGTCAGTGCTTCCGTCCTATCTGCCGAGTCTTATTCCTTGTTTTAGTGTTCTCATTCA
Organism: Macrobrachium rosenbergii; assembly: GCF_040412425.1. NCBI lineage: Eukaryota > Metazoa > Arthropoda > Malacostraca > Decapoda > Palaemonidae > Macrobrachium > Macrobrachium rosenbergii. Next base: position 29,461,928 of record NC_089776.1, on the reverse strand, counting down.
TGAACCTCAGTGAACCCTACAATGTGACATTTGTTTCGTTGAATTAATATATAATGATCATAATGATTAACAATAATGGAATATTCTTAGTCATAGCATTATAAGTCTACTTTTTATAATTGTTTTCCGAAATATGGTTTTTGTCATTCTAGTAAAATAGGTTGATGGAGTAGAGATGTGTGTAGTTTTGTTTTTTGCCGCAGAATGATAAAATGTTGAAATATCATTCCATTTATTTAGCAGGCCATTCCAATGTGAATCTCTGTCAAGAATCAGACTTGGAAGAATTTTGGAAAGTATGTGGACCAGCAAGAGAGCAAGAGAGAGAGAGAGAGAGAGAGAGAGAGAGAGATTCATAAAATGACGTAGGAGCTTTGATCTAATTCAAATTCAGATCTTTATTCATATGCAGTACATATAATTACATGAATTACATATATTTCTAAAATTACATAGATAAAATCTTACTCGACACACAGAAAGTTTAAAAGTAAAATAGTTTTATCTGCTTCGCAAGATGTAACCAATGTATCAGTCCTTTCATTAAATTAATTTTTCCATCTCTTCATATTTATCACTTTTCTTTAGTAATTGCCTAATACAACTCACAGTCTACTGTAATGGAACCTTAGAAATTTATAGACCTAATGGAAAGAAGCATAGGAGGAAATAAATTAGTATAAAAACACAACGTCACATCAAATAAAATCAGGAAAGCGAGAAATGAAGAGATTTCAGAAAAGAAGGAGAAATTCCGAGAACTTTTCAGCTGTGGCGTGACTTAGCGCTATGACGGCACTAGCCCCGTATGCGGCTGAACTGACATTCTGTATAAAAGCAGGATATCAGAAGTTCTGCCACGGCGAATAACGCCTTATAACACCTTAAATGACAGAGTCCTGCCATAACTTCCATTGGCGGAATTCCTGGTCCAAATTGAAATGGGAATCTACTAGGTTATGGATGGCGCTAGACTGTAGGAACGCGATATAGGGCCCCTGGAATCCATTATGCATGACTGGGTTGATTCATATCGACTCGCTTGTAATTGTTTTAGCGACCGGTTTGTTTCTGTCAGTCGATGGCCATATTTGCTTCTGGGCTGGGATGCGGAGAAGAATCAATTCGTTAAACCCGACATTTGCTCGTTAATGATTTTGTTTTTCTTTCATATTCCACAGTATTCGCATTTGATGGTTAAAAATGTATTTCAGCTCACGGTGATGTGTTTTGGAATAATTCGAACTTGAAACGTTAGGAAACATATGAGTTATGTATGTATATATATATATATATATATATATATATATATATATATATATATATATATATATATATATATATATATATATATATATATATATATATACATACTTGAACACCAGAAAAGACATCAGACAATTGAAGGTGTGATACCATCTTTTGAGAACTGAAGAACTATGTAGTTGCGTGTGTGCGTGTGTGTGTGTGTGTGCGTGTGTGTGTGTGTGTGTGTGTGAGTGTGTGTGACCGCTGGAGTGACACAGATAAACAGACAGACCCATTAGCCTACCAGTGGAAAAATTAACGTAAACGATATGTGTGAATAATCCTGCACTGTTTCTCAGTGATGCCCTTTCCAGATATAACTTGGAATACTTCCCTTTAGTGCAGCAGATAATTGAATATTTCATAAGAATCGTTCAGATAGTGAAACAAGCATGAAATTTTGCACAAGTGCTCTTTAAAGTTCCTTCTATCAGAAGAAAGGGCGCTGGCCAC
>NC_089776.1:29440530-29459667 GCF_040412425.1 Macrobrachium rosenbergii | reverse complement strand
TATACATGTATATTATATATATGTATATATACATATATATATATTATATATATATACATATACATATATATATATATATATATATATATATATATATATATATATATATATATATATATATATATACATAATTATACATATATACATATATATATATATACATATCTATATATATATATATATATATATATATATTATATATATATATATATATATATATATATATATATATATATATATATATATATATATATATATATGTGTGTGTGTGTGTGTGTGTGTGTGTGTGTGTGTGTGTGTGTGTGCGCGTGAGTGTACACTAAAGTATCATAGTCGCCAAATTGTGGCTTAGCTTTACAACTATGAAAATATCGTCTGTTATTCCCAATGCTCAGCGATAAGAGTATCCGTTTCATAACGAATGCATTTGCTGAAAATTCCCCCAGCCATAGTCTCACTTCTCTCGAGAGCACTTCCTCACCGTTGCGAGGGAAGAGAAGCCGCCGTATCCCCTTTAAGCGGACATGTTATCATATTTCCTTCACTAAACCACAGCTTCGGCGCACATTTTATTTCCATTCCATTAAGCTGGACGTGACCATACTCCCTTGCTCTGCTCTGCAATTTTTTTTTTAATCTTCTTGGTCGAAACTGTTTCCTTACTGTGTACTGACTGAACGCTAATAATTGTGCCGAAGAAGTTTGCTATTTTTCCCTTAATGGTAAAGTTATCCCTTAATTTTTGGACGCTTCCAATAACTCGTGAATCCTTCCAGAATTGGGAACGGAAGTAAGGTTTTGAAAGGGGTCTCTCAGAAGTCAAATTATGAAAGATGGAGGCAGTTGGCTTTGATGGTCTTCTTCTTCTTCAAAAAAAAAAAAAAAAAAAAAAAAATATATATATATATATATATATATATATATATATATATATATATATATATATATATATATATATATATATATATATATATATATATTATATATATATATATAGAATGATTTTCTTTGAAATTTGGACAAAACCGAACATTTTCATTTGGCATTTCTTTCTTGTTATCAGAAGCATCAAGATCCTTCGACAGTTATGTCATCAGTCTATAATATTACAATACTACCCAAAAGGTGCCGTTTTGTTGAAAAATATTTGCCTTGAGGTTCAGTTTGGCTTTGTATGTCACTCCAACCAATATAGAGTCATTATAGAATGGTCTGATTCTCATCAAACTAGATGTAGTTCATGTCATATCACCAAACATTCAACAGAGGTTTATCATAATAGAAAGCAGAATAGTTCCTGGAAAAAATCAGCCTTTAAATTAAATACATACATTTTCTATTTGAACATGAAATAGGGATGCCGTCATGTTGAGATGTTCTATTAGCATAATGTATACAGCGTAAGACGAACTTGAAAATAGTGAGAAATGTGAAGGTGTAGAGAAGTGTTAAAAAGGTTAGAGTAGGTGAGAGGAGTGATCAGAGAGTTTCGTGATGGCTTGATCGTGTGCTTTGAGATGGTTCGGTCATGTGGAAAGAGCGGGGAATTCTAGGCTAGTGAAACGAGTATATAATACAGGATTTTTAGGAAAGCGCACAGGACGACCTTGAAAAGGTCGTAATATGGCAGGAAAGATTTGCTGGAGAGGAAAGGTGGTCAAAAGGGGTTCGACGGCATGCTAACAAGCTCTTGTGCAGGTGTACGAAGCGGCTAATAATGCGTAAGATTGACCGCGCAAGAGGTTCACTCAGAATTCAGCAGTTAAAAAAGTGAAACTGAGGCTGAGGCCGTTATTTATATATGTATATATATAACATATATATATATATATATATATATATATATATATATATATATATATATATATACATATATACATATATATATATATATATATATATATATATATATATATATATATATATATATATATATATATATATATATATATATATATAGTATATACTTTTTTAGGCGGTCATACATACACATAAAACTCACACACACACGTATATATATATATATATATATATATATATATATATATATATATATATATATATATATATATATAATAAAAATTTTATTTATAATTATCTGCACCTTTGATTTAGATATGTAAAGTACTTTTATTTCTTTAACGAGAAATGACTCGTGTTTCCATTTTTCAATCGTACTAGTTTCCTCAATAGATAATGTAGAAAAATACATAGACATTTTTATCCGTAACGACAGGTAATCTCAAAAAAAAAAAAAAAAAAAAAATTAACTGGATAGGGAAGAGGCTGAAGAGCTTAGCGCTGGTGAATGAATTAAGTAAAAAAGAAAAGAAATGAAAGTGGTTTTATTTTTCTGTAAAGAAAACTATTGTGCCGACTTTGTCTGTACGTCCGCACTTTATTCTGTCCTCACTTTTTCCTGTCCGCACTTTTGCTGTCCGCCCTCAGATCTTAAAAACTACTGAGGCTAGCGGGCTGCAAATTGGTATGTTGACCATCCACCCTCAAGTCATTAAACATACCGAATTGTAGCCCTCTAGACTCAGTGGTTTTAATTTTATTTAAAGTTAAAGTTAGCTATAATCGTGCTTCTGACAACGATATAGGATGGGCTACCACCGGCCCGTGGTTAAAGTTTCATGGGCCGCGGCTCATACAGCATTATACCGAGACCACCGAAAGCTAGATATATTTTCGGTGGCCTTGATTATACGCTGTAGCGGCTGTACAGAAAACTCGATTGGGCCGAAGAAACTTCGGCGCATTTTTTACTTGTTTATCCCTAGCTTCCTTAATATTATGATTTGCTGTGGTTTACTAAGTGTTAAAAGTAGCCTTGTTTTATGAATAACCATCAGATGGCGGCTAGAGAGAGAGATTTCCAGAGGGATTCACTCAGAGTCAAAGGAAAAGAAATCGTTCTATCTTCTCTAATCAACATTTACCAGCCTATCAAAGGAGAGAGTAAAATGATGTGTTTACAATAGAATTATTTTGACAATTTGATAAACAATAAGTGGCAAGAGACAAAGATGGTAACTTTCAATCAAATCTCTTTCCTTCCTTCTTTCCTCATTTCATCCTCGGCTTAACGGTGGCACTCTCATATATCTACCCTTGATTTTCCGGTTGAACCATATGTAAAGAAAAAATATTTCAGTTTACTCGGACATATACATCCCCGTTTCAGACAAACGCTTTTAAGATAATTTTTTGCCAAAAAGGACGCGTTTTTGTGCCCTAGCTCAGCTCACGAGAACCCATCAATTTTCCGCATCGAAAGCCTCAGTCTTATGTGGGCATCGGATCCGGTGCCACACTGAGCTTCCATAGAGCACCAGAAAAATGCAGTATCCTGTAAGAGGATTCCGTTCTCTTCCTAAAAGGATTCAATAATCCGTTAAACGGCAACAGAAGAATTCGTCTTCTCTTTGAATCTAGTAGGTGTGAGGAACAAGGGGTTTGTAGATAGTGAGAACAAATAACTCGGACGTACTCATTGCTTTGTATTGTGCTACGCTGGCTAAATGATAATCTATCATATCTCAGTTTTGTGGGATTTAACAGACTTCTGCTTCTCTCTCTATTTGCGTGTGTGTGTGTGTGTCTCTCTATATATATATATATATATATATATATATATATATATATATATATATATATATATATAAATAATGCGTGTGTTGAGTAAATAAGATCGTGGGTGTGCGCAGTAGTTCTTCAACAAATGACCGGAGCACGTCCAGAAATTCTCTCCAAGAATTTGCAAGAAATAATGTCATCATCAAATGTTCGATCAAATGTGTAGAGTTGATTTTACCCGCTTTGCTGGCTAAATTAGTTGCACAGCAGGTTCACTGAACTTCTATTTATTTATCGTGCAGTTTATAGTAGTCTGGATGTGTGAGATAAACCGCACAAACATGGTTACAACTCTTATTTTTATTTTAGAAAGGGAGGAATTATTTCGTGTTGTCGATGTTGCGTGCTATTTTTTCGTATCAACTAAGGTACGTGGAACATAATTGTATATCGCTGAATGTTATTTTTATCATTCATCCCTGAAAATTGGTCGATTTAAAAAGGAAAGATAATTTCATAATCATAATATGATAACTAACAGACACAAATGTAGTAGTTTAGTCCCTAGTTTTATAGGTGTTGGCTTACATAATAATAAAAATCATTTATAAAACGAAGTATTTAATCATATCATTATTTTTAATGGCGATCATGGTTGCGCGTGACGAACTCTTATGTTTTCACTGAAGTCGTCCAGGTTCGCGTCAACCTTTCTAATCCCTGCATTGACCCTTTGCGCGTACTCAGAACGGTAGCTCTTTGCACGGGCCTCGCTTCAGGGCAGTCCGTAATGTGCCGAGATGGGGAATGCCATCTCGACACTGTCTTCTGTTAATGTCATTTTTGACGATTGGCTGCAGAAATAATAATAATAATAATAATAATAATAATAATAAAGGAGAAAGTATCACTCATTGATGCCGCAGTACCATGGAACACCAGAGTAGATAAGAAAGAACGAGAAAAATTGATAAAGTATCAAGACCTGAAAACAGAAGTAAGAAGGATATGGGGATATGCCAGCGGAAATTGTACCCATAATCCTAGGAACACTAGGAACAATCCCAAGATCCCTGAGAAGGAATCTGGAAAAACTAGATGCCAGAAGTAGCTCAGGACTCATGCAGAAGAGTGTGCTATTAGAAACAGCTTACATAATGGGAAAAGTGATGGACTCTAAGGAGGCAGGATGCAACCAGGAACCCCACCATAGAAACCACCCAGTCGAATAGGATGACTGAGATGGAAATAATAATAATAATAATAATAATAATAATAATAATAATAATAATAATAATAATAATAATAATAATTGTCTACCAGAGGAAAAATGCACCACCGCGGAATCGGGTAGAAAGTCGCATAAGTTCGATTCAGCAGAAATGTAGGAAGCTGACTGTCTTCCTTGAAAATAAAAAAAAAAGAATATGGAGCTAATGCACCACCGCGGAATCGGGTAGAAAGTCACATAAAGTTCAGAATCAAAAAATCCAGGAAGCTGACTGTCTTCCTTGAAAATAAAAAAAAATATGGAGCCATACCAGTAGAATGGATAAAAGAAAAATCGGGGAACAAATGAACAGTTAACTGCAATATAACTTAGGGGTCTCGAAATTCTTCTCTTAGCAGAAGCAGACAGTCGAATATGAATTTAAGGGAGATTTATATCTGGCAAGACATGCTGAAATAAATTAGATTTATCATAACAAGATAGCAAGAGAATGAGTACACATGAAAAGTGGGTAAGAATAGCACGTTCCCCTCTAAACCCCCCCCATATACAAACTTTACTCTTTAAAAGCATAGTTTAAATGGAGGAAAATGGGGGCAGGGGGGATGAAGTAATAAGATAAACTTGGCGCGATGTGATCTAGTATTTGACTTCTGGCATCAGGGTGACATTCATTCTGAGAATAGTTCCGATGAAAAGAATGGAGACCATAGATAAAACAGCCAAAACTCGTCTAGCCTACTGTCAGATGAAACTTGATCACTATTTCAGGCACCCTAATGGCGGTCTAATTTATAAAAATGATTTCCTGTTTCATGAAAAGGTATAGACATTATGACAATAAATACTGCTTTGAGAAACAGTAACATTCTGTGTTACGTTACAGTTTTCATAGCATCCTATCATAAACTGTTAGTAACAGAAGTGAGAACTCGTTTAAGTTTAATTTTGAAAACCGGGCGTTAAGAAATTTGCTCGACGTATGTTAAAAGTAAGCGAGTCTCTTCCACCTATGCTTGAGCCAATGCCCTTCGCTAATGCTGTTATGTTTTTATGCAGTTGCTTGATGGTATAAAGGGATGAGAGTGGGTTTTGTTTTCAAGGAAAAGGAGAAGATTGTAAACACCGCACGGAAGGGAAAATATACTCTTATGCTGAGGGGAATTCGTTTACTCTCCTTCGTCATTATCCCTCTTCTTATTCAACGAAATTGTGCTCATTTAGATATTCTTTCTCAATTCCCTTCCCTCCTTTTTTTTTTGTTTGTTTGTTTGTTTATTCCTCCCCATCCGTGGTCAGTGAATCAACCTCTCTATCTTTTGATTATACCACGCGAATGATGAGAAGACAACATGACATCAGAAACGTAACGTAAAGAAAAAGAACGCGGTAACAGAGAACGCAAGATTAAGTCAGATAACGCAGCGTTCCATGATTTCCCAGTATTATCTCAAGATTAAACAGGAGAAACAAGTAGATGACTTGGAGAGAGAGAGAGAGAGAGAGATAGTTGTTAGCACTCTGTTGCGTGACGTACAAACCACCGCGCAGTGTTTAAATAAAAACTCTTGCATATTCATATCTGAATGCTTCCTCATTAATATTCCAGGATAAACACAGACCTTTCATTTGCGTTCGTCTTACTAAAACAGTTTCTATTTGATGAGTCAACTGAAGCTTAGTCTCCAAATGGTAAATGAAAAAGAACGACATCATAAAAATTTTATTTTTCGCCGGAGAGTTTTCAAGTAAGAAATGAACCATTTTTATGATTTCAGGGAATCGCCGTCGTCAATAATACAAATACGAGTATAGGCAATAGTACTTAAAAAGGCCATAACATCCCGACACACAGATGAACGTCTCAGACCCTATACCAGGGATTTTCAACCTTTTTCTACCTTTTTAGTGTCAGTAATGTACCCCCTTCACTTGTATTAAGAGGAAAACGAAACAAACTCAGAAAAAAAAACATTCCATTGTGTATATTTGCAAGTACTGTACTGAAGGGGGTAAGTACATAACTCCCTGACATAACCAATGATATTGAAAACACAAAGAAGTCCATAAAAGATAAAGACAATTTTTATAATTATTTACCTGTGGCTATGCAGTCAGTGGGCGGTCAGGTCCCTAACCCTAAAGACCCGTGGGGGCAGGTACCCCTTTGACAGACCCTTGGCGTACCCCAGGTTGAGAACCCTGCCCTGTAACCTTCAGAGACTATTATCTGCCTTTGGCTAAATTCTAAATTCAAGAAGTTTAACTTTCATTCCCTTTTCATCATTAGGGAGATTCAGGAAAAAAAATCCGGTTCCTCAACGCCCTAACACAGCTTCTCACTCAAAATATTTCGCCATTTAATGAAGGATTTATTTCACACATAGAAATGGAACATAAATTTTCAACTTTTTTCCTCTAATACTGAGAGAGTTTACGACATTATTTCTATAAATGAATTTATGTCCCCAGAGGAGTTGGAATGGCATTACCTTTCCGAGCTTTTTCCGATTAATTTTTCCATCTATGGAATTTTTGTGCGGATTCAGGGGGCCAGGGTGGAAGAGACTTTTTTCATTGGATTTAACGACAGTATTTTAGCAGGCATACTAACGTTTCGTAATACGAAAATAGATTATGTTTGAAACGACTAAAGTACAATTCAATGCTTGACTCAGTTATCTCCAATGCTGAGTAAGATGTTAGAAAGGTCCATCAGATCTTAAATGTAAAATATTCTTTTATTTTATGTACGCCGATTATTTTTAGTGAATTTTAACGGTAATGTTGAACAGGGCGTAGAAGGAAGTACTCGAAAGATATGGTTGCAACGTTCAAATAGTTTTTACGGGCCTTTTTATTTTCGTATATATATATATATATATATATATATATATATATATATATATATATATATATTATACATATATATATATATATATACATATATATATATATATATATATATATATATATATATATATATATATATATATATATATATATAAAGTTATTCTAATCTGCAGTTATTTTTAATGGTTGTTTTTATAACACACACACACACACACACATATATATATATATATATATATATATATATATATATATATATATATATATATATATATATATATATATATATTAAAGTTATTCTAATCTGCAGTTATTTTTAATGGTTGTTATTGTTACAATAACTAGATTTCTGCTGCCTCTTTCAACAATGAAAAGGTAATTGAAACGTAAGCGTAAAGCCTATTTAATTGCAATGCATAGGCAATGAAACGAAGCATTCACATAGCCTTTGATTAGTATACTTTACTAACAAGACCTAATTTACTTTTTCAATTTTAATCAAAACTGTAAATACCTCCGTTCTGCTACTTATTCCCTTGGCGACTCCATTTGGAACACAATGAAACTTCTTTCACTGGATTAGTTGTATCCGTTAAATGGTAAAGTCGATTTACTTTCAAATCGTTTGTCTATTATGTTAAGTTGCTCTTCGAGAAAGGTTCATTATCGATTCAGCAGCTATTTACGTTTCTTTAAAACTTGCTAAGTGGAAGAAGGTTTGAAACGGACGAATGATTTATTAGAGAGGTGATTGAGAAGAATGCCCCACCTAAAACTCTATTTTAGTTTTCTGAAAAGAAAACTACTGTGCCAACTTTGTCTGTCCGTCCACGTTTTTCTGTCCCCACTTTTTCTGTCTTCCCTCAGATCTTAAAAGCTACTGAGGCTAGAGGGCTGCAAATTGGTATGTTGATCATCCATCCTCCAATCATCAAACATACCAAATTGCAGCCCTCTAGCAGCCGTGGTTAAAGTTTCAAATGGGCCGCGGGTCATACAGCATTATACCGAGACCACCGAAAGATAGATCTATTTTCGGTGGCCTTGATTAAAATTCCATATTCAGATTTTTTAAACGCAGTTTGTTTTATTCAGTTGAAAATTGTAATCTGAGTATTTTAAAATTGTGTATTTCTATAATCGCTGTTATATAGACATGCACTCTATCTTGTAGAGTGCAAAATCTCAACTGAAATTTGGTTGATAATGACTGCCTTAACTGCATCTTTCAAGTTCAACTGCTGGAAAAGCTATGATGACATAAACAAACCTTTAAGGAAAAGCACGAAATTCCTTATCGTATAAAGAAGGCTTTGAGCAAGCCGAGGCTCTTTGCACGTCTCTCGTAACTCTCAATTTATGAGTAAAAGTCTTCTAATTTCTCTTGGCGAAAGTGACTTTCCTGCTCTCTTTCCTTGACGCGGGAGAGCGAGACCCCGATAAACGTTTTCTCTTTCTGCTTCGTGGAATTCTAAATTATACTCGTGCTACTGAAACTGTAAATGCTAAGGTGGTTGTCAGTGCAGCGGCTGTCATTGAAAACCTTCTCGTCTGATATAATGGAAAGGAACGCAAACTGGGAGCCGCAAGGCTACAGCCTCACGGACTACAGACCCTTCAGCCGCTGCATTGACAATGCACCTTAAGGTCGGGTTCCAGGTATTTGCTGGACGCGGTGCTGGAAACATTGGCAAGGAAAGTTCGTTTTAGTTTCCAGCATGGGGTTCAAATCATCTTGTCTTATATCGATCTTGCGTTTTTTTTTTTTTTTTATCTTTTCTGTTTTGTGCGAGCTTTGTTTTCGCTGGAAATACATTACAAACATGTGATATATCTTCTGTGCATGAGTTACCTATTTATTTAACACCGCTTTGAACAAGGACAAAATATTTAAAGGAAACTACGCTAAGTTCATTGACACTTGTTGATTTCCACTTTGATGAAATATTGTAGCAGTGCGATTCGCTTTAGGTTAGGTATAAAGAAAAGTAATAAACATCAGAGAGAGAGAGAGAGAGAGAGAGAGAGAGAGAGAGAGAGAGAAGAGAGAATCGAAGTAATAACGAAAGTAAAGTTCGAAGACCAGAGAAAAGAAAAAGCGATTTCTCAAGAAAACAGACTCAAAAAGCATTTGGAAAAAGGCCTTTCTAGTAGTTTTCGCCTCCTGTAGAGTTTAGTGAAGTTTTAACAGGGAGCTGGAGAGCCTTCATAAACCGGGTCAGATCCGACCATATTTTATAAGATAATGAAAAGGTTGTTTAAAAGGGATTTAGTGATGAATTCTAATAAAGAGTTGTGATTTCATTAGTGAGTGAAATGAAAGCACAGGCATTAATTTCACAAGAAAATTAAGTCTCTCATATACGTTTAATATGTGTGTATGTAAAATCTAGAAGAGAGAGAGAGAGAGAGAGAGAAGTGAGTTGAGAAAGTGCAATACATTAAGTTAGATATCTCTTTCGTCTAAGAAATCAAGGACTCCATTACAGCTCTGTGTTTTGTTTTTCTACTTTTTTTTTTTTACGTCAATCATCACAAAGATGCCAAATATATTCTTATTTTGGTGGGCAAGTGATTTAGTCATTTTCGTAATTTACAGACTTGCTGATCTGGTCAAAAAATATTCTGAAATTCTTGTATTTTCTTGTATCTATCTTATTGGTAAGATTTATTTTCTGTTTGAGTAATTCATATATTTGGTTAAAATATGCATTAATATATCGAGGTAATCATTTCTCACCACTGACGTGCTCAGAATATTTCTCCTCGTTTCGCAGAACAAATACGATAAATAATCCTGTTCAAGAAAAGTCTTCCATTAACTTTGACCTCTTCGCAGGTACAACAATGTTCGATATTGAGTGACAGTAATTAGGCGAATATATTTTGACTAATTTTCTTTCCATTCATCGGCTAGATCTCAAACTGTCTCCCGTAGATGCAATTTGATCTTCCAGATCCATACGCGAAACTCTGACACATTATTTCTTTGTCCATCGATCTATTCCCGAAGGCTTTCCTTACGGTGCTATTTTATTTTGTGGGGTACATCAATTTGCGAGATACATTTCCAGACATCTTTGCCTCAGTTTTTCGTTGTTTAGAATTTCTCGTGCGTCCCTTCTATTGTCTGGTGGCCTCACTGATGTTTACTCCTCTCTCCTCTTATTTCCTCTTCTTCATCTGCGTCCTTTCCTACATAGCTGTATCCCGTTTCTCGAGCAACAGAAGGATGGTTTTTAACTTCACAAATGATCCTGTATTATTTAACCAATAACCTTCACCAGGTTCATCAGTCTTGCCGGAGGATTAATTAATTTGAAGACATCCGTCTCTTTACAAAGAGCGATTTATCTTGACGGCGAGGAGGATTGCAACTGGATGGGATGCATTCTTCTTCTTCTTCTTCTTCATCTTCTTCTTCTTCTTCTTCTTCTTCCTCTTCTTCTTCTTCTTCACGGATTCATTAGTCGCCTTTCAAGTCGCTTGATACTGTGCCAATTAACGAGACAAATGAGGCGAATTTAATCCGAGTTATGTCTTAAAGGGAGTTTCTGGGTGCCTCTCATTCAGAAATTTTATCAGCGCATAAATGGCCTTACCTTATTTTCTGCCACAAATACTCACATTCACCGCAATAATAATGTCTAAGCGATTTTTAAGGGATGTTCATTTAATGATTTATGTTGCGCTAGACTCATTATTGAACCTTACTTTAGTATTGTATTAACGAATTAACGATATTAGAAATAGGCGCGATGGCACATGATTTATCCGCATTCATGCATTCCTTCTAAGAAGTTTATTTTAAATCACAGATGGCACTGAAACGAATTTCCATTAAATATTTTTCGCCCGGGACCAACGGCACCATAATGTGAAATGTTCAACTTCAGCGGATAATTTCCGAGGTTCGAAGGCCACCTCATGGCTGCCATCATTCTGAATCCAGTTTCATTATCAAATCAGCAAGATGTTGTTTGAAAGTATGGTAAGGCATCTTATGAATGAAATCTGGCGTTTAATTGACAGTATTTTATATTAATATGCACGCAAAAGCACAAACAGACTTGCGCACAAAGCGATTTTCATGTTGCTGTTCCACGTAGTTAATTAGGATAGGTAATTAGGTCGGTGTCTTCCAAATACACAGAGATTCCGCTCGCTCTATGAAGTTTGCATTCGAAACTGGGCCAGAGCTCTCTCTCTCTCTCTCTCTCTCTCTCTCTCTCTCTCTCTCTCTCTCTCTCTCTCTCTCTCTCTAACTGCAAGATGAAGTAGGAAGTGGGCCGTAAAGCTTGTTTCTTCCGTTACTATATACAGTGGGACCAGAATTCTGTGATTTCTGATAATTTTCTTCTCGTTCTTCATGAAATCCGCTCAGGAAATTCTGCTTTCTTCTTCTGTGTCATGCCGAACGTAGCAAAGAGTTGGAATGAGAAGTCCTTAATATCCAGGGAGTCCGAGAATTCTTGTAAGATAGAGGGAAATTGCGTATTGCGGTGAGGGTGGGAGGGGGGTAGCACTGCTGATAAGCCTTGCGTGCACGAGTCATTCACGGTTCAGTGGTTAAAGCATGAATGTGGCAGAAACCATTGTGCTGCTTTTACTTTGCTGTTAATATTTGCTAAGGATACACACACACACACAAATATATATATATATATATATATATATATATATATATATATATATATATATATATATATATATATATATATATATATATATATATATATATATAATGTGTGTGTGTGTGTGTATAGATCTATATATATATATATATATATATATATATATATATATATATATATATATATATATATATATATATATATATATATATATATATATATATATAATACGTACGGGAAGAAAACACGTTACCCAAACCGCAAGGTCGAAAGGGAAAGGACCCGAAGTGCAGACGCACAAATAAGTCATTCACGAGAGGACCGTAAAATACCAGAAAACTCGGCGGTTCCAAAGCTGACTCCGCATCGGTATCCTTTCTCCCCACTCCTGTGCGCCATATATCTTGCAGGAAGAGAAAGAAGCGAGGGTTAAATGGAACGAAATAACAGGATAAAATGCAAGGTGACCTCTCTGTCTGGGTGGTCATAATTCAAGGCTCCTTAGAGTAAAGAAAACCACGCGCGCTTTTATGGAATAGGGCCGGGGGAGTTTCTTGCTTGCGTAAGCAGTCGTTTTAATGGGAGAAATTTGATCAAAATGCGCAAGAAGGTGGAACTGTCTTTAAAGTAGTGGGTTATGAGCTGGAATTAAGTACTGTCTTTTTCATCATACAAATAAACAAGTAGAAAATGCGCTGAAGTTTCTTTGGAACAATAGAGTTTTCTGTACAGCGTATAATGCTGTATGGAACTCTTAGCCACGGCCCAAGAAACTTAGCCACGGTCCGGTGGTCGCCTGTGTTGTTGGCACCTAGAGAGCTGCAATTTGGAATGTTTGATGATTAGAGGGTGGGTGATCAACATACCAATTTGCAGCCCTCTAGCCTCGGTAGAGTTTAAGATTTGAGGACAGAAAAAGTGCTGACAGACAGACAAAGCCGGCACAACAGTTTGCTTTACAGACAACTAAAAATGTAGAAAATTTTATTTAAGATTAAAGTTAGCCATAATCGTACATCTGGCGCCGATATAGGTACCAACAACACAGGCCACCACCGGGCCGTGGCTTAAAGTTTCATGGCCGCGGCTAAAAATTTCGTGGGCCGTGGCTGAAAGTTTCATACACCATTATACGCTAGGCAGAAAGCTTGACTGCGCCGAAGAAACTTAGGTGCATATTTTATTTGTTCATTACCGTCGCTTTTAACAAAACATATCTCAATAACAGTAAGCCTATGCCGGAAGAATTAAGACTGGAAAGATATTTTATTTTAAACAACCTAACATATGTAATCGCCATTAAGAATTCATTCTCTGAAAAAAATCTTTTACGTCAATACATTATATTCGACAAACTTTTTAGAGGTTGAAATCTTTACTGGTTATATTATTCGTGTCTTTCTGTTTGCTTAAAATAATTAACAATCATGAAAAAATAAAAAGAATATAATGTAATTTTCATCTAATAGTTTTCATTTAATTATCTGAATGCGATATCAAAGGAAGAGGTGGAATACTGTAATTAAGATATGTTTTGTTACTAGAGAATATAATAAAAGGAATTCATTTCTTAATAACATGGAAAGTAGTCCTGATCTCTTATTGGTTGTAATAATAACAATAATAATAATAATAATAATAATAATAATAATAATAATAATAATAATAATAATAATAATGATTAATTCGCAAAAAAAAAAAAAAAGTTCGAACAACCAATTTAGCTACCAAAAACGGGTCTCGGAACTTGTGTTCACGATCTGAATCTCAGAACTTGTGTTCAAGATCTGAATCTCAAGAACTCAGCTCAGTTCGCGAAAGCAGCTGATCTGACATTTATAGCAAAACACTTCAGTCTCTCTGACTCTACCAGAGCTAAACAATATCGCAGAATAAAAAAATTTTCACATTAAAGAGGGCGTAATCAGGCAAGAATTAATCATAAAAAATCATAATGTCCAGAGACGTTAAGCTACGGTCCGAAAGACCACATTAAAAGGGAAGCTACGTCTGCTGTTAAAATGAAAGCGTTCCCAAGCGGCTGGGATTTGGAACGTCACTAAGGCTTAGTGCGGTAATTACGGGGAGCTTCTCATCTTCAACACCATTTACCGAAAAGGAAATTTTCAAAGACCTCATTACTTATTTCCAAAGTACCTCTGCTGTTTTTTCCTTCTCTCACAAATATATATATATATATATATATATATATATATATATATATATATATATATATATATATATATATATATATATATATATATATATATATTCTGTGTTTCTGAGTAGCAGCCCTACGCTGATCTTTTGGGTAAAGAACAGCATTAATCTCGGGAATCTACAGACCAGTTATAGTTAGTATATGGCCTGAAATTGTTGATAATCTGTAAAATAATTATGTCCTCCGGAAAGCACACGGGATAAGAGTCACCAGAAGAGCTAAATGGTTTATACATGCAGAAAATCTTGAAGAAATATCCTTGAAATCAAATGTTCAGATGCTCAGGGTGGATTTGCTTCGATGCCTTGAACGACTAACCTATTGAGAGTAATCGTAAGTTTATCAAGCGTGACTGACAGACGGTTCAAGGATCTGACGCGCAGTGTCTTCATGCTGTTAAAAGAGGGAAAGTGAAAGAGAATGAAAGCACAGGAAGAAGCTAGGTTTAGAAAAGATCGAGAGAAGCACAGATAACCAGAGAGAGAGAGAGAGAGAGAGAGAGAGAGAGAGAGAGAGAGAGCAAAATCTGGAGAACTGTCACATTTTCAGAAGTATAATAAGCATCTGTGACTACTGTAAAACTGGTGTTTTGTTCACGTTACAGAAATTCATTTATTCTTTAAATTTTGCCTTTTCCGAACTGAATCTTTTTACTTAAAAGGGTAAAATACCGAATGCAAAAGATATGTGCCTCATGAAGTTTCAAGTGATTCTGTAGACTGCTTAAACGTTCAGGGCAACGTATAACTTTTGACTGAGAGAGAGAGAGAGAGAGAGAGAGAGAGAGAGAGAGAGAGAGAGAGAGAGAATGTCTCATAGAATATTCATCTTCGCCGATTAGGAAACCATAGACCAAAATGACTCCCAAATATCCTTTATTGCGCAATTGACCCAAAGCATTGTACATTCTCATTAACACCTAATCCATTTCCTGTTAGGCTTACCAAAAATAAAGTTAAGTATACCTTAGTTTAACCAGACCACTGAGCTGATTAACAGCTCTCCCAGGGCTGGCCCGAAGGATTAGATTTATTTCACGTGGCTAAGAACCAATTGGTTACCTAGCAACGGGACCTACAGCTTATTGTGAAATCCGAACCACAGTATAACGAGAAATGAATTTTTATCACCAGAAATAAATTCCTCTAATTCTTCATTGGCCGGTCGGAGAATCGAACGCGGGGCCAGCAGAGTGCTAGCTGAGAACGGTACCCACCAGTCCAATGAGGCTTACCAAAAAAACTGAGGCTTTGAGGAAGGAAGGATGGCTAATAACTATAACAAAAGCTAAAGAATGGAAATGAAATATGACCTCCGTTTCTATATGCAGGGTAAAAAAAAGATGAAGACCATTCTCGCGTCAGTTGCATTTTTCTTCCACTAATAAAGGCTTGGGAAATACTTGCAAAATACATATTCCTCGCGTATTCATTTTCATTGCGAGAGAAGTTAATTCAGTTTCATAAAATTTTTGCTGAAAGCGATAAATGGAAAAACTTACCATTTTACAAGATTTTTCAATTAAGTCAACCGTTGAATGACCTCGTCCTTTTTAAAATTTAAAATCACATTCAGCTATTCATTTCTGAGTCTATAATTTCTACATAACATAACAGTGAAACGTTATTGTTAGTGATATTTATTTGCTATTCTGTATTCTGAGAGAGAGAGAGAGAGAGAGAGAGAGAGAGAGAAAGAGAGAGAGAAGAGTTTGAAACACTATTTGAATAATATTAACAATTTCAATCATTGTAAGATTTCTGAGTGTACATTACACTCAAAAGAGAAAATGCATTTGGAACGAAGAAAATACAATAGACAGTCGAATGGATAAGGTAATTTCAAGGGCAAGGTTCGAATCCTGGACGAGGCAAATGCGCTCATCAATTCTAATTTCCATTATGTGTACGTTGTTTCCCATGTAATGTCTAAATATTTGTCATAAGTGAAATGTGATTTGTGTATAAGTGACAAAATTATCACATAATGGATACAAAGAGTAATATCTGTAAGAATCTGTTCCACATTTAATTTTAAAATTCTTTGCAGAAAACCGACTATGTTATCAGAAATCATTTATGCTTATTGATGAATAATTTAAGCCCCAAACAGATATCCTTCATAGAGAAATTGCTTTTATTTGACAAATAATAAACATTTCCCTGGTAAAACCGGCGGAATACAACGTATACTCAAACAATTGAACAGTTCAAACTCCAGAAAATTTCAGCGCGTAATTTGAGTCCGTAATGTGTATTGATGACACAGCTTATTGAACTTTAGTGTCGCAACTTTCAAACAAATTTCCTGCTTCCTCGCGTTGGATGCAAATGCCACGACAATTGCAACGTCTCTTACGCAACCCTTTCCCCAGAACAACGGCAACCAGGCGATTCCTTTTCTCTTTTTTTCTTTATTAAGGTGAACGGGCGACGATCTGAATGTTACGAGCATGTCTGCATTTCCGTGTCTGTATGAATGGGGAGGTTCAAGTCGCCGTGCATAACACACACTCACAAGCAAGCACACTCACACACACACACACACATATATATATATATAAATATATATATATATATATATATATATATATATATATATATATATATATATATATATATATATATATATATATATATATATATATATATATATATATATATATATATTCATACATATATATAAATATATATATATATATATATATATATATATATATATATATATATATATATATATATATATATATATATATATATATATTCATACATATATATATATGTGTGTGTGTGTATGTATATATGTATAGATATGTATGTATGTATATATAAATGTATATACATACACATATATATACATGCATACATTACAAATTTGGTCAACTATCTAGATATTTTATACTCACCTAATGTATTTTGACTGACTTAGCATTTCTGTTCAGAAATGGTAAAAGGAAATATTTACGAATTCAAATGCATTCGTTCAGTTTTGTATTTCTAACCAATTGAACTCTTTGTTCATGAGGCAATTTCAATTGGAAATGATCAAGCTCTTTCCAAATAGTTGTCCATCATTCAAAAATCCATGAATTTTTTTCGGTATCATTATCATAATTCGTTAAAATGATTGAAATGATATATAACGAATTCACTTCAACCATTGTCATCACCATTATGAACAAAAACATTACCCACAAAGTAACCTCACAATAATTTCAAAACTAGACAGAACTTGCTTGGAGTTTATTTATATATATTTTATGTTCCTTTTCACCTTTTATATCAAGTAGAGTGTAAATAACACGAAGAAGAATATGTTCTAGAGAAACCTGAGTATTGATAAAATAAGAATTTACCCTAACATTAGACTGAAGGAAGATGTAGGAAAACTGTCTAATTAACCACAAAAAGTAAACTAAACCCATTTGGACGAGAGTGTTGCTAACCAGACGACGAAGGTTTGCAAGACGCTTGAGAGTAAACAAACCGTTGCGTCCACTGGAGGCATCTGAAGACAAGGACAGAATTCCAGGAATGGAAGAGGCTCACCATCAGCACAATCGCCGACCACACAATCAGGGACGCCACTTTCCAAAGGCAAAGATCAAAGATATCAGCTCTAGTCCCACCTCCGTCTTCCGTCCAAATTTGCTCTTCGGGCCAAGATGCGATATCAAAGGCCCTTAGCATAACAGAGAGAATGCCTGCGACAGACAATGCATGTGCAATTGACAAGGAGGTTATCAGCATCTCTGGTATCATAGGGAAGGGATCGTTATTGCAAGGAGAGGATACACAATATGATAAGGACTCGTACTGACGAGTAATACAAAGATTATAAGAACGGATGGTGATACTAGACTCCTAGAGTATATCTACCGAGCTATCGGCGACCTACCAAAATTTAGGATGCTATCTACCAAACAACCTAATTAAGGCCTGTGGCAATTACTTCCGCAAACTATACGCAAAACTATTTGACACCCCAGAGGCTAGTACTAAACACGGCTAAACAGTGACTCGCCTACACTGTTTCGCCGTGTAGGCAATTGTATTTCATATAAGGCTTCACTCCAGAATATCCGGATTGCTATATAGGCGGAATAGGTAATTGCATTTCAAAGTCCTGTCGATACTTTATCGACCAAATCATCAGGATTTAAATGGATATGAGTAAACAGAAGAGAACATATAATTTATTAGTCACTGTAGTATTACACACAAGAGCACGCACACACACGCACACACGCTGACGGACAGACAAAGCCATCTCAATAGTTTTCTTTTACACAAAACTAAAAATGACGTATCTTCTTTTATAAATGATTTCAAGAGTGAACTCATCCTCACTGAACAGCAGATGGTTAGTTTTAATGTAAAAAATATGTAGTCAATGAGTAGAGTGCAATGATTATTTGCTATAAAATAAAGATTTTGTTTTCAAACATCGTGCCCTAAGAATTGAAGCTTTTAAATTCGGTTTATAAATCTACATATATTGGAGATCCCACATTAACAAAATAGTCTAACTGCATGTGCAAGAGGTATTCTTCAATTGCTCTTATAAATTATTCATATAATTTAACGCTAACTTTTTTTTTTTTTGAGGTATCCTAG